>NC_036239.1:5169955-5228939 GCF_002742605.1 Olea europaea var. sylvestris
CTCTAATTAAACTAATGTGACCTTAACCGAATCCAATTGAATGAAAATTTGGTCCAAGTGTGAAAATCCCTAATTTTGGAGGAAACCCCCAATTTGAAACCCTAATTTTGAAGAAAACCCTAATTTCGAAATTGGAAACCCTAATTTCGAAATTCCCCTAATTAAATGACTCAACAACTCAATTAAAATGTAAATATACAATTTTGGAAGTTAATGTATAGAAATAAATCGAAATAGAATCATTAGGATCTCGAATCCCCAATTGATTACCAAAAATCCTAATTTCACAAATTCAATGAATCGATGGAAAAATGTCAATTCAATGTTCCTAAACCTATCCAAGATACTCTCTCGATATATATTAAACCTACTCTTGCATACCACCAGCCTATATTTCTATGGATGATGCAAATATACAAGAATGCATGAATTTCTATGAACAATTAACGAATTGCATAAAGCATAGGGGTATATTTCTATCCCCTATCGGACCCTATGTTGATTTATATTTTATCGAATCTATTCCACCTCTTTCGAATGTAAGAAATAAATCATCTAATCTCACATAATATAAGGCCAATAATTATGGATGCAATGAAAACATATAAATCAAGCATATTATCCAAACGAAACTTTTTATTGAATTCATGAGATATAAGAATTTAATAGTAATCAAAGGTTCATCGATCTCCTAATGAATTTAAAACCCTAGCCTACAATCATGATTATTGAATCAAGAAATAAAAATGAAATTAAAAGATATAAAGAATACACCTGTATGAAAATTCTTGTTTTCTTGTATGAAATCTTGAAATGCTTCTTGAATCCTTGTGAAATCAACCCAAGATTGTGTTTTTGTGCCTCCAATTCGTCTCTCTGGTCATTCCTCCCTCTTCTGGACGTATTTTCATATCTTATATCTCGTCCAAATTAGGTTAAAAAAAGAGTTGGAGTCGAAAAAGGAAACAGCAGAAACGCCCCGAAATTATACCTATGCGACCGCATAGAAGGATCCTATGCGGTCGCATAGGTCACTTGAAATTCACCAATTTTCCCCTGCATCCATCTATGCGACCGTATAGATGGTTACACTATGCGGTCGCATAGTTTGGCCATCTATGAAGTCCCTTCATTTTGGTCCCCGAACTTTCCTTGTTGCTTCTTCTGACTTCTTTCTTCGATTTCTTCATATTTTCAACAAATTTTATCCTCCAATTGATGATTGACACCATCAAATCTCATGCCACTCATTCAGCTCATCTTTCGAGTATTTGCGCTTTAGTCCTCCAACTTTCAATTGTCTTCATTTCAGTCCCTCTTCAATACTTTCTCCCTCCAATTGTTTTGCTTTGTCCTTAAGCTCATACTCGGCATGTTGTTACTCTCGTTTTGCATTTAGCTTAACTTCTCAATATTTGCACCTTTGGTCCTCGAACTATCACTTTGTTGCGTTTTGGTCTTTCTTCGACTCTTTTCTCCTGAATTCCACAATTTCCATTGAAATACCTACATTGCATGAATTCAACTAGATTAAGTCACAATTCAACCATTTTATCCATGTTTAAGTCAAGTTTGTGAACCAAATAAGTGTGTAAAAACATACTTATTAGTTGACAAGTTTATCTTCCTAGCGAACTTCATTATTCTGGATATGGACGAAGATAGAGACGTCCCCCTCATATTAAGTCGTCCATTTTTTGGCTACGGGAAGAGCTCTGATATAGCATTAATTTAATGCCTTTATATCTTTTCCAGAAACTAGGTTTAGGGAATGCAAAACCGACTACAGTTTCATTGCAGTTGGCTGACAGGTCGATCAAGCACCCTCGAGGTATTTGTGAAGATATTTTTGAAGGTCAACAAGTTTATCTTCCCAGCGGACTTTATTATTCTGGATATGGAAGAAGGTAGAGACGTCTCCCTCATATTGGGTCGTCCATTTTTGGCTACGAGAAGAGCTCTGATAGATGTACAAAAGGGTTAGTTGATATTGAGGTTAAATGAAGAAGAACTGACAATCGACGTGTTTAGAGCTTTCAAATTTCAGAGCGAATAGGATTCCTGCAAGCAGATTGGTGTAATAAAAGAAGCGGTGTCAGAAACATTCAAACTAGATCATCTTCAAGATCCGCTTAAGGCGTGTTTAGTGCATTCTCAAGATTTACCATTAGAAAAGGAGGAAGTAGAAAAATGTGCACGTTATTTGGCAGCCATACCACCATTCTTCAAGCCACCATGTTTAGAGCTTGGTGAAAGACCCACAACACCTTTACCATCTATACAACAAGCTCCAGCTCTTGAACTCAAACAACTGCCCACTCATCTTCGTTATGCGTACTTGGGGGGAAAGAATTCACTTCCAGTAATTATCTCAATCAATCTTACCGAAGTGGAGGAAGATTAGTTGTTGAGGGTGCTTCGAGAGCATAAGACAGCAATAGAATGGACGATATTGGATATAAAAGGTATCAGCCCTACACTTTGCATGCATAAAATACTGATGGAAGATTATTACAAAGCTTCAATTGAGCATCGACGTAAATTAAATCCGAGTATGTAGGAAGTGGTAAGGAAAGAGGTATTAAAGCTTCTGGTTGTAGGAATCATCTACCCTAAATCAGACAGTCATTGGGTGAGCCCAGTACAGGTCGTACCGAAAAGGAAAGGATCATAGTGGTTCCAAATGAAAACAATGAGCTCATCTGGACACGCACAATCACAGGTTGGAGAGTTTGCATTGATTATCGCAAACTCAACAATGCAACGAGGAAGGATCACTTTCCCCTTCCTTTTATTGATCAGATGCTAGAGAGACTTGCTGGACATGCTTACTACGGCTTCTTGGATGGTTATTCGGGGTACAACCAGATTCCTATAACACTAGATGATCAAGAGAAGACGACCTTTACATGCCCTTATGGCACTTTTGCTTATAGGAGGATGCTTTTCGGTCTTTGCAATGCTCCTGCCACCTTTCAGCGTTGTATGATATCTATTTCTCGGACATGGTGGGAAATATCATTGAGGTGTTTATGGATGATTTCTCAATATTTGGAAAATCATTTAAGGAGTGCCTTGAACATTTGGGAAAAGTGTTGCAACGGTGTGAAAATACAAACCTTGTATTAAATTGGGAAAATGTCATTTTATGGTTCAGGAAGGAATTGTGTTAGGACATCTGATTTCAGCACGGAGTATTGAGGTGGATAAAGCTAAGATACAAGTCATCGAAAAACTACCACCGTCGATAATAGTGAAGAGAGTCAGAAATTTCTTGGGTCACACTGGGTTTTACCGTCACTTCATGAAAGACTTTTCCAAAATCTCGAAGCCATTATGCAATCTATTGGAAAAAGGAGCTCTATTTCACTTTTCTGAGGAGTGCTTGACTGCTTTCAACACTTTAAAGAAAAAATTAGTCTCTGCTCCTGTGTTGGCTCCTCCAGACTGGAATTATCCGTTCGAGCTTATGTGTGATGCCAGCGATCATACAGTGGGGGCAGTGTTGGGTCAACGCAAGGGGAAGACTTCTCATGTTATCCACTATGCCAGTAAAACTTTAGATGAGGCTCAAATAAATTATGCTACTACAGAGAGAGCTTTTGACAATGGTGTTCGCCGTTGATAAATTCATATCATATTTGATTGGTTCAAAAGTGATTGTTTATACGGATCATTCAGCCTTAAAATATTTAATGAGCAAGAAGGACGCAAAACCGAGGCTTATTCAATGGATACTCCTATTGTAAGAGTTTGATTTGGAGATCAGAGATAAAAAGAGGAGTGAGAATGTTGTGGCAAATCACCTTTCTTGCCTTGAATCACATGAGTCAAATTCTACAGTGGAGATTAACGAAGTTTTTCCTGATGAAATGCTTTATCAGATTATCACTGCACCATGGTACACCGATTACGTCAATTATTTAGCCCGCTCCATCATCCCACTAGACTACTCGAGTCACCAAAAGAAGAAATTCTCCAATGACCTAAAACACTACTTTTGGGATGATCCAATCCTGTACAGAAGGGGTCCAGATCGGATCAAATGTCGTTGTGTACTAGAAGTAGAACAGCATCAAATATTAAAATCATGTCATTCTGCTCCGTATGGGGGCCACTTTGCAGCAACCAAGACAGCAGCAAAGGTACTACAATCGGGTTTTTATTGGCTCACGTTATTCAAGGACGCCCATTATATGGTGAAACATTGTGATAAGTGCCAGAGGACTGGAAACATCTCAATGATAAATGAGATACCTTTGAACAGTATTTTGGAGGTTGAAATATTCGACGTTTGGGGCATTGACTTCATGAGACCATTCTCTCCATCCTACGGTCAACAATACATACTGGTGGCAGTGGATTACGTATCTAAATGGGTCGAGGCAGTGGCTTTGCTAACTAACGACGGTCGAGTAGTGACTCAATTTCTGAAGAAAAATATTTTCACGAGGTATGCACTTTGGGCTTATAGAATAGCATTTAAGACTCCAGTTGGCATGTCTCTATATCGGTTGATATTTGGAAAGGCTTGTCATCTACCGGTTGAGTTAAAGCATAAAGCATACTGGGCGACACACTTGTTCAATTTCAATATGAGGGCAGTAGGAGAAAAAAGGGTTCTACAACTTCATGAGCTAGATGAATTTCATTTGGATTCATATGAGAATGCAAAGATTTACAAGGAAAAGACAAAAGGATGGCATGACAGGCATATACGGGAGAAGGAGTTTGAGGTTGGTCAGCAAATATTAATGTTCAATTCACGCTTCAAGCTTTTTTCGGGAAAGCTAAGATTTATGTGGTCGGGTCCCTTCACAGTAGTACATGTGCTTCCACATGGTACTGTGGAATTGATGTCTCAAGATCAACAAAGGAGTTTCAAAGTAAATGAACAACGGTTGAAATCTTATTGGGGAGGTGACTATTCTAGTGAAAAAACAACCGTGCCACTTGATAATGCAGAGTAGCCAGGACAACAAAGTCTAGTTAAAGACTATAAATTAAGCGCTTATTAGGAGGCAACCCAATTTCTGATCCTTATTTATTTTGCTTTCTTTATGGCATTGCATATAGATCTGTTTTAATTATTAGTTTGAATTAGATTTAGGCACGTTTCCATTTTTAGAGCATTATCATCCGATCGTATTTTCACCGAGGCCCTTAAATATAATGTTGGTTATTTCGAGTGTTTGGGCTAAGTAACACATGTTTTAGACTATTTGATCTCTAATGCTGATTTGATTGTCATAGGCAGGATCATGACATCGTGAACATTCAAATCAACATCGACCAAGGGAAAAGCATGATGAGAAAGATTGTCTAACCGTCACCTACATTATCTTCCACGTTCAATAGAAAATTTTAGGGAGTACCTTCGTCCTTTTCTTCCCCGTCCCCTTACATTCTTAATAATGTTTTAAAACATTGAGGACAATGTCAGGTTTAAGTTTCGAGGTGGGAAACATTTTGTGTTTTTGGTTTTCGTGCATTGTTTTCGTATGTTTAAATTTGTTGTGTTAAGTAAAATAAAAAATAAAAAATAAAAAAAATCTTTAAATTTTTATTTTTATTTTTATTTTTTACTATGCTTGTGTGGGGTAGACGGTTTGGCTGACAATGATGATTAAATTTGAGATTTGGTGTTGATTTATGAACTGTGGATAGGATGCATGATAAACTGATTGAAGCTTGAACTTGCAAAACTTGATATTATACATGCACTAGAATTGAGTTTGACATTATGATAAAATGAGTTGATTCATGCGCTTGATAGATTGAATTAGTTGGACATATATGCTTTGTAACGCCCCGACCCGCAAGGACTGGAACGTCGCTAGATTTATTGTACTTTTAGCCGTAAACTTGAAAAAAATAGCTAAACTTTTAGAGGAAATTATAAAAAATTAATTTAAGAATATTTTTTTAAAAGAACAATAAATGACAACATAACTCAATACAAAAGAAACTAATTTCTAATGTCTTTAGGTGACATCCATGCATAAAAACATTTTTTGTTACGTGAAATTCTAGGCAATAATTTAAAAATAAATGTTATTGTTTGACTTCCCATTTTTGCCCAGTAAATTTTAAAGTAAACTCGTTTACATAGTAATCTAAGTCGAAATTTCACGAAACTTTAAGAGAAAGTAGGGAACTTTTCATAATATAACATATCCAAAATTTAGCTTTCGTCGGTGACATATGAGATGTTAAAATATTGTTCAAAATCTCGCAGAGACTCGATTTGGGATGTAACCCAGCGCATCATACTTAAGGTGGCATATAAAATTTCATAGATATTGGATTGACATGATTTTGAGTTTATTTAGTAGCTAATCCATGAGACTATTAAATTCCACTGGTTTTGTCCAAAAATCCGAAGTAACGATTGAGTTACGAATTTTTAAGTTTAATGATAGAAATTGGAATTTTCAGAAAATAGTAACACTATGTTTACTTAAAGTGACATATAAAATTTTACCAACATCGGATTGATATGATTCCAAGTGTATTTAGTAGCTAACTTATGAGGCTATCAAACACCATTAGCTTTGATAAAAAATTAGAAGTAACAAATTAGTTATGAATTTTTAAAATCTGAGCAGAAATTGAAATCTCTAATAAAACAGTAACATTAAATAGTTGACATTTTTTTTTTTGTAGACGGTGTTTCGTAAGTAAATTCTAGACCACATATATATTTTTAAACATAACCTATTAATAATAAAATGTTCATAGAAATATTTTCATATACGATGTCCATAGAAAAGTAATTAATAGGAAACGCAAATATTTCATAATCAATTTAAAGTTGTTAATTCACCGACTTTTCCATGTCAAATTGCATCTTCAACCACCATCATCCGCGTCCCCAACAAAAGAACAAAATCAACTTGTAAGAAGAGATTTAATCCATGAGTTTGAAACTCAATAGATATCATCGGTGCATTTTGTAATCAAATTAGAAAATTCAAACCATGGATTCATACCATCGCACGTAGATGGATTTTCAGCAAAATCCGATATCTATAGCATTATTATAACACATAGAGCCAGAGAATGATCATTCAAACTATAGTGTGTCGAAGCACCATAGCCGAAGGTACCATTTCATTCAACTTTTAACGAAAAATCAAATTTGAAAACGAAATAACACTTGCACCTCAACCTACCTTCGTTTGATACTTTTGAATCGATGAAGTTGGTTGGTGAATGTTGTTTCTCGATGGAATCTAAAGCTTTTCCTTTCTTTTTTTGAAAATCTTTTTCTTGATCAAAGTTGCACCCCTTTTTTTGTGAAACTTGTATAGAAAGATATGTATGAAATGGAATAGGAATAATTTGGAGAAAATGAAAAGTCTACACTTTATTTGTCTTTAAAAAAAATGGTGGAATCACCTAAGGAATCGAGAGTAAAGTGCAATTACATTTCCATTAACTATTTGGCTATTTTATATCACATATAATATAAATTAAAGGAATGTGAATAGCTTGAAGAAGACGAAAAATCAGTCCCAATTTCAAGACAAAAACGTTGGCAGCATTTAACAATCAAAGTTGCCTTTTCATTTCCACTCAATTTAAAAGAACTTGAATACATTTTAAAACAAAGAGTTTAAGTTGCATAACATATTATCACATGTGTGTGTAGTGTTGGGATTTAAATGACTTGTCTATATCAACTAATTAGATTAATTGTTTGACTATTCAATCTAAAGTTATTTTTTAACATGTAGTTGTTATGTGTGTGTGTATATAATAATATATATTTGTCATTTTAAAAAAATAACATGTATGCAAATCAATTTTATATTTTTTTTCCTATACATAAAATAAATTTTCACCGTCCGGTCCAATTTTTGGGAAAAAACATTAAAATATACCGTTCAATTTCATCAAATAATTTTTAAAAATATGTATGGTGGCTGAACCTGGGTTGCGTGTTGACCACCATAAGATTGTAAATAAATTCATTTTAAAACATATTGGACTAATATTGAGCTTTCACTTCTTATGTGGGTCGAGCATAAGGTTCGTCTATAGGCTAGGCTCCTGATGCTAGATCGTCACATTCAAATATGAGCCTAATTTCATTTTATTTTTCGGGCTTCTACATGCTATACCCAAACCATACTACTTATTTATTCCTAAACCAAATTTAGCACAATTTGGGGAGATCCTACTGTTGTAGAAAAATACGGATGTGAATGTGGGTTCCTTGTGTGAAAAAGTTTGTGTGAATTATCTTAAATTAATAGGATAAAATTGGGTGAAAGTCTTAAATTGGAGGTCGGTTTGCTTGAATGTGTGTGTGATAAGGGGCATTGCACTAATCAAGGCATATATTTTGAAATTTGAAATTTCTCTTCGGAGCTTTTAGGACTCGAGCAATTAAGCCTGCAAGGGTATCTTAAAATCTGGTGCTCTAAAATCGTTTGATTTGGAAGTCATCGACCTAAAGCTCGTTACAGAGGTCATTTAAAAGCAATCAGAGGTGAATTTATCCCAAAAAATTGTTCTCTTCGAAGCCTTTTTGACTCGGGTTATTAAGCCTGTAAGGATATTTTAAAACTTGGTGCCCTAAAGTCATTTGATTTGGGAGTCATTGTCTAAATCCTGCTACATGAGTCATCTAAGCTTAAAGGAGAGTGCAAAAATATAAAAAAAAAAAAAAAGCATTAAATGCCTTGTAAGTCTCAACACTTGTTCGAGAGAATTTGACTCTCGATAAAGGATAATAAGCCTAATTGAATCTTGACGGTCGAAGCAATCAAATAAATTGAGAATTCTTGTTCATTGATGTGATGACTTGCAACTAGTGATGTCCACTTGAATTGGAGAGGGTGAGGATAGTAATGAGAAATTCAATTTTAGATCACACGCTAGGAAAGGATAGAAAAGAATAAGTTTAGGGGTGTGTGAATCTTACGAGAGATAAAAGGATATATTTGACCATAGAGGGTCGGGAATTGGAACAACTTGTGAATTAATTAATGTCAACTTAGTACTTCACACTGACACGAATGTTTTGCATTGGAAAAGTAGATATTAGTTTGGTATTGTCATTTCGAAGCAGTTTGTAGATTTAATACTCTGATTTCAAATCCTAAGGTAAAAGGCTAAACGGTCCAACCAATTATTTTTGCATGCTTGAATGTTTATTGTTATTTAGGTTATAGTTTTGTTCGAGGACAAACAAATGATTAAGTTTGAGGGTATTTGATGAGTGTGATTTGTGTACTTATTTAGCCCATTTTATTAAACCTTTATGTCGTGAAATTATTGAAGTTTATTTAATTTAGATTAATCTTTGTTCGTTTCAGTGTTCGACCCGTTTTGAAGCAATTGAAAAAGAAAAGGATAAATTGACGATTAAATAGAAGTTGTGGACCAAACCTCATACTTTAAAAGTTGAGGACTTGAAGAAAAATAATTTATTAATGGGCCTCAATTGAACCATGAATTGGAGTCAAAATATATAATTGGCTAGACTTGGACTCCAAAAAAAAAAGGAGGGCTGCTTTCTGCTGTAATATATATACATACACGCATATTGGCAGCCGGGGGGAAATTTTTGGAGTAAAAAGGAGAGTTGGCTGCTGGAGATATACATATACACATAACCAAGCAAAAAGAGGCAGAGATACAAGTGGCAGGCGACTGCAATTGGGAGTTCTAGTGTTAAAAAAAAATTGGGAAGCTAATTTCCTAAAGATATATAGACGCATACCGCCAATAGTGGACGGCAATTCGGGGACTCCTAATCACACAAAAGAAAACAATTGCAGGCTACGTGAAATATTATACATATAGGCTGCCACCTTGGGGGGATTGATTTTAAATACATTAAAGAAGACGGCTGGAGGGAGAAATCGATGCCTACTCACGGCAATTGGGCAGCAGCTTCAAGGATAAATTGCAATCAAAACATTCTGGCAAATATGAAGACAGCAACCGCAAGAAAGACACGGATTATTGGATTATAATTGGAGTTAAACAATAATATGTTAAGCTAATTCGTTTCATGTATTGGATGGATGACAAAATTATTTAATTCTTAGTTTTTAATTCGAGACCTATGTTTTTATGTTAATTCTTACGTTGTGATTCCATTAATATGCCTATTTATATTATTTTAATGTTTGCGCACCATTAGGACAATAAGTTGCTTATTTGTTGTGTTGGAAAACTTATGGTAGGTAGAACACCGTTGATGGAATATACAGGCAATAAATAATATTTGTGGTGTGTGCGATCTTATGTGATAATTCTAAATGTAAATGTATGTTTGCCATATAAATTCGGACTAGGAATATGATCGTCTCGTGATAAACATATGTTTATTATATCTTGGAAAAGAATAATAAATAAAAGTGGAATTATCGATCGTCGCAATTGCATGAATTAAGATAATTATTACTGGTTGAAAATTAGAACTAAGAATTGATCAATGACGTCGAAAATTCAATACGTTCACACGCTTGATTGTTTTTAAAAACCAATTTTCATTGATTTCATAAATTTTAGTTATAAAAAAAAAAGTAGTTAATTATTCATCAATCGTCTTTCGGTTATAAACACGAATTTAAATATATCAAATATACTAGAATTAATCCTTATTCCCTGTAGGACGATAACTCTCTCATCACGATTATTAATTGTACAACGAATCCGTACGCTTACGAAAATTTGACGAACAATGTGTTAAGATTAAGGTTAGAGTGTTAGAGGAAAGATGGAGTTGGGCTTTTTCTCCAACCATCATTGTATTAGAAGCAAGGAAATGTTATTTGTACACCAGGTGTGTTAAGTAGCATAACCTAAGAAGTATTAATCGTGTTTGGAGATGAAATAGTGTAGGTGATTAATTTAGTGAGAAAATTACTCTGATGATTAATTTGAAATTTCTTACAAACTTCAGGGACGATCGGTGAAATTAACTCTAATCCCGTATATTAAAAACTGCTTCGCCCGGCGGCGGATTCTATGCCACCGCAAATGGCAACTCTAGCAGCGACACAAAATGCCAACATACTCCGTTTAGTTGTTTCCTGTAGAAAGATCACGGCTCAAGTTACAAACCCTAACACGCACTCTATCGTAGCCATGGCTTCATCCACCGAACAAGAGTTTGCCGCCCAGTACAGGGCCAAGCTCAACCGCTTCCCACGCTCTCACAACTTTTGGGACTCCAAAATGGCTTCAAGGATCGGGGAGAAGATCGCGTTTCGTCTCAGAGAAATTGGAGTTTCGAGTCTCCAGATCGATGTACAAGAAGAGCTTTCTCGACCCATCCATCATCGCAAGATGGTTGGCCCACTATTTGAGTCCATTAAGCGTTCCGGAATCACCATTGCCGGTGCTGAAGATTTAATATTTCTGGGTTAATATTATAATTTTGAGGTATACTTCTCTACTGTGTTACTTTTTCGTATTTGAAACAAATAATACCTTTTTGAATCGAGAATATAAATGAAGAAGAGCGAGCAAGAACTTCCAGTGGCTATTCAAAGCTGAAATTATAATGTTGGGGCATATATATATTTATATGGAATTTTGATCAAAATGTTACTTATAAACCTGACATTTATTTCATTTGTCAAAACTCAGTAAAACAAATTGAGGTTAACGATATAGATTCGGCATTTTCATAAGAAAATCTAGAAAAACAACCCAAAATTTAGCTGCTCTTAATACTGAAAGATCGCAGCTGACTTTCCACATTGTACAGGAGGTAGCTATGGAAATTGTTAAGAGTAAATTTAGAATAGTATATCTTATGTGATGCATTCAAAGTTGTAATTGCACATTTTGGTAATAAAAGGGTGAGAGGGGGAAGATGTTTTTTGCCAACTTAGTTTGTTAGCTCATCCATTTCAAAGAATTTTCTTACTGTACAAGATTGCTTAAGAAGTATTGGTAATTGAAAGGTCTTGGCAAAATTTATTCCAACAACAGAAAGGTAGTTACCTAGCAGAGAAGTACATCCCAAGTTTGATTTCGTACAAAATTTGGATTGCCATATGAGGAATTGTCAACACAGATGCATGGATCAGCTAGGGAATGAGAACTACGATCATTTGGACTTCTACTTGGGAGTTTTCGTTGTCTACAAAATAAGTGATACCACCAGATTTTGTCTCCAAATAGGCAATAAATTGGTTTGGTGGTTGAGTGGCTTGGTGCCTAAGCTTGGCCAAACTAATCCTGAGAACCTTCTCAATTTGCTGACATTTGTTATTGGATATGTACTATTGGTTGCTACCATTTCGAAAGGGCTTGTATGAAATATTTTTGCCAATAAAAGAGAAAACTACACCTGTAAGATTGTATCTCTGAGATAGAAGGGTTTTATCTACTCTCTACAAAGCCTCTATGATGGAAACCGTGGCAATTAATAGAGTTTAATGCAGCCTTTCCTTTTCTTTTATATTTTTATAAAGATTGAAGTGGGATAGATATTAAATAGGTCTTGTAATAGTTTTTTCCTTTCTATTTGTTGCTTGGTTTGGTTTGTAAATCTACTTACTGGTCATATTTATTTGACATACTAGATTGAAGGATAGAATGAAGATTGAGAATTGACGGATGAGAATATTGTATGCTTGGAATTTTATCTGTTAGTTTTTCAGCTGATTGATATTGAAGGACAAGAGTGAGAGAGTGTAAAACTTTTAAGGAAGAATAGCAAAGTATTGGAGGAAGTCGTCAATTGTTTAGACCACGCATGTTGAGAAAATATATTAACGTTGCTAACATGGCATTGGGATTTCCTAAATCTTTTTCAGATTAGGGAGTAACTATCTTAAGATGTTCATGAATAAGTTAACTGAATAAATTCTAGATTGGGGAGGCATTGATGTAGGGTGAATAATAACAAGAAGAGATGGGGGAAGAGGGGAGAAAAAGAAGACAGAGGCGGGGGAAGAGAGGAAAACGGCTGCAAGCCAACTTTGTTATTCAATCAAATTCATCAACTGAAAAATAACAATGTAAATTAAATTTAAATACTGAAAAATACTGCAAACCTAGGGCTAAGTCCAATACACAAGTCCATAAAATTAAATTAACCTAATCCAACTAAAATAATTAAAACTGGACTGGGATGTCCTTATCAATTCTCCCGGGGTGGGAGAGAAAACTCGACCCTGTCGAGTGGCTATATCACCATAGGCATCCGTCAATCTCCCAACCATAGGCTGAGTGGCGGGCAAGCTTCTTCCGGCGTCTGTAGAAATGCGTCAGTGGCGGTCTGAACCTGGTGTGCTCACCAACTCCTCTCGGGTGGACGGGAGGCGATCTGGGCCAATGAAGATCATGCTGACTCCGATAAAACTCTAACAAATCTGGGTCCAATTGCTGGAGTGTCTCCCTGGAGATCCATGCACAGTCACAATCTGGTCGACCAATCCAACGAACAAGGAAGCGCTGAACCTCTCCATCATTAGTGAACACAGTTTCTTCATCTAAAATAATATCAATTTTTTCTTTGTGTGCTGTGAGAGGTGGTAGTGGGTTAGAAGGGGTCAAAGAATCAGGGTCAAGGTCCACAATAGGAGATGACAGAGGATCATCTGAGGGAATGAAATGACCTCTCTAAGCTACAAGGTCCTCAACATTGAAAGTAGAGTGGTAACTAAAGTGTGGTGGAATGTCAACAATAAATGCATTTGGACCAATCTGTTTTAAAATTTTAAAAGGACCAGCACTACGAGCTTGCAATTTAGAGGCGGGTCCATGTAGACGCCGCTCCGGCCTAATGCGAACCATAACGTAATCCCCAATGTTAAACTCAATATGTCGTTTGTGTAAATCAGCTTGGAGTTTATATTTTACATTACTAGCTTCAAGTTGTTTATTGATCTCAATATGCAAGTCACGAAGATGTTGTGCAAATGCTTTGGCCGATGCTGACACTCTAGCCTGTGGGGACATAGGGATGAGATCTAACGGTTTCCTAGGTTTGTACCCATGAACGGCTTCAAATGAACTCATACCTAGTGAACGATTTATAGAGCTATTGTACGCAATTTGAGCTACAGGAAGGATCAAATCCCAATTTCGAAGGTTTTCTCGGACCAGACAACGTAATATGTTACCAAGATTTCGATTAATTACTTCAGTTTGACCGTCAGTCTGAGGGTGGTAGGCCGTAGAAAATTTCAATTTGGTACCCATCCTGTGCCACAAAGTTCTCCAAAAATGGCTAGTGAAACGAACGTCCCTATCAGACACAATGGTCTTGGGAAGCCCATACAATTTGACAATTTCATTAAAGAATAACAGGGCAACCTTGGACGCATCCGACGTCTTGCTACAGGGGATAAAATGAGCCATCTTTGAGAAGCGATCGACAACCACAAAAATGGAGTCATGCTTCTTAGGGGTGCGTGGAAGTCCTAACACAAAATCCATACTAACATTGTGCCAAGGACAATTAGGGACAGGGAGAGGGGTGTATAGACTTGTGTTCTACTTCTTCTGCTTACTCAATTGACAAGTATTATAAGTACTAACAATCTTAGCCACGTCTTTCTTCAAGCTAGGCCAATAGAATTGACGTTCAACTTCCTCTATGGTCTTATCACATCCAAAATGACCGGCTAACCCTCCCGCATGAATTTCCCACACGATGAAATCTCGTACTGAAGTTCGAGGGATGCATAATTTATTAGCTCTAAAGAGGTAACCCTCCTCAAGTCGGAAGCCATCTGTGGTGCTTGATTGTCCTCTTTGTAAATCGAGGAAGATATCTTTAAAATCGGAACACGCCTCGTAATCCTCCTTAAGTCTTTCAAAACCGATGACCTTGACACTCATGATTGACAAAAGGGAGACACGACGACTTAACGCATCAGCTGCTTGGTTCTCTACGCCCTTCTTGTGTTTTAAAACAAATGAATAGGCCTGTAAATATTCAACCCAATGACCATGCCTAGAACTTAATCTTTTCTGGGAGTTGAGGTAACGGAGGGCCTCGTGATCTGAATAAAGGACAAATTCCTGGGGTAACAAATAGTGGCGCCAATAGCGCAAAGCCTGAACCACTGCATACAGTTCTTTATCATAAGTGGAGTACCGCTGTTTGGCCTCATTTAACTTCTCACTGAAATAGGCAACAGGGTGACGATCCTGACTTAAGACTCCGCCTATACCTACCCCGGAGACGTCACATTCAACTTCAAAGACTTTGGAAAAATCGGGTAGACGCATGACAGGGGCTTCCGTCATTCGCTTCTTGACTAACTTAAAAGCCTTAGCCGCCTCTCGTGTCCAATGAAACTCCCCTTTCTTCATGCACTCCGTAATAGGCGCCATAATAGTGCTAAACCCCTTAATAAAGCGACGGTAGAATGTAGCTAAGCCGTGAAAGCTTCTGACGCCATGGATAACTTTAGGCTCAGGTCAGTCAATAATCGCCTGAACCTTAGCAGGGTCAGCGGATACCCCTGTCGAAGAGACAATGAATCCCAGAAAAACAACTGTGTCGGTGAAGAAAGAGCACTTCTTGACATTCGCATATAGATTAGTTGCACGAAGGGTAGAGCAAACTTGCGTGAGGTGGTCAAGGTGTTGCTCCTTAGACTTACTATAGATGAGGATATCATCAAAGTAGACAACAAGAAACTTGCCCATGAAAGGTCGGAGAGTTTGTGTCATTACTCGCATAAAGGTACTTGGCGCATTACTCAGCCCAAAAGGCATGACTAGTCATTCATAAAGACCATCTTTCGTCTTAAACGCGGTCTTCCACTCATCACCTGGGCGAATTCGAATTTGATGGTATCCACTCTTCAAATCAATCTTCGAAAAGATTGTGGCACCAACCATCATATCTAACATATCGTCAAGTCTAGGAATTGGAAAACGATACTTCACCGTGATCCTATTGATCGCACGACTATCCACACACATTTGCTAATAGCCATCCTTTTTGGACGTCAATAGGGCGAGGACCGCACACGGGCTTAAACTCTCACGAATGAATCCCTTGTGAAGGAGATCGTCCACTTGCCTTTGAAGTTCAGCGTGCTCGGTAGGATTCATCCTATGATGAGGCAAATTTGGGAGGGATGCCCCTGGAACGAGGTCTATGGCATGTTGAATATCCCTCGGTGGAGGTAGATGATCAGGGAGGTCCTCTGGAAAGACGTCTCAAAACTCTTGGAGAACCGATAGGATTTCAACAGGGCTCTCTATTGCGGAGTGTGATGGGACCTCCATGACCACCAAAGCGAAGACAACTGAGTCACCAACAAATGTACGCTCAAACTCCGTAGGACTAATGATATGCAATCCTTTTCGTTCCACACTTTTCTTCGTTTCCAGTGGGCCAACGGGCTTTGGAGGCAGTGGGTTAAGGTGAATCTTCTTTCCATTAAACACGAAGGAGCAGGAATTGGATCGACCGTAGATGGAGACATCTAGGTCAAATAACCAAGGTCGTCCCAAGATGATGTGCCCGACGTCCATTGAAATGACGTCACATCATATATGGTCCTTATACTCAAGAAACTGGATAGGGACTAAACAACGCTCTTTGACAGCTATGGAGGAGGTATCAGCCCAAGAGACGCTGTATGGCTGAGGGTGAGGAACAGACTTCAACCCTAGACGGGATACAGTAGTCATCGAAACCGCATTAATGCAGCTGCCACTATCCACGATAACTTTACAGCCCTTATTATTAATCTTGATGTAAGTGTGGAAGATGGCATGACGGCGGCAATCATCGGCATCCCTTGGCTGGGTAAGAGTACAACGGACGACACCGACCCTAGGTGTATGTGGGATAAGGGGACTAGCCTGGATACAATCCAAGAAGGTATCTTCACTATCCTCCAAGTCATCGTACTCTTCTAACTTAGGCTCATACACCTGATCCTCTAGTGGCTCGTCAACTATACCTTCACGCTCTTCCAAAACTAGGGCTCGGCTAGGACACTTAGAAGCAATGTGACCAAAACCCTTACAGTTGAAGCATTGTAAACGAGAGGGCGTTCTTGAAACCTCAGAACCTCTACCTTTACTATCCGATGTAGGGGTAGGATTAGGAGGAGGAGGTCCTAGAATAGACTTAGGGGATAGAGCGGATGCAGAAGAGGTTGCAGTGCGGGAGTCACTACGACTTCTGTACGGTGTCCTAGTCACTAACTCGTAATCCCGAACGAAAGAGTAGGCGTGGTCAAGAGTGGTGACACCTCTAAGAACAAGCTCACGTCTAAGATCATCCCGTAGGCCTTGCCTAAACCTACTCAAAGTCATGATTTCGTCCTCAACGACCTGACATCTCATTCGAAACTCGTCAAACTGAGCAACATATTCGGTCACAGGTCGACTGCCTTGTATAAGTGCGTTCCATTGATCCAGCAAGTTGCCCCTGTAAGATTGAGGTAAATATTTTTCTTCAAGGCGACGCTTCATTTCATTCCAATTCCCAACAGGGGGAGCATGGCGCCTCTCTAGGAGGTCCTCAACGCTTTCCCAAAACAGTTGAGCTATGCCAGTCAATTTCAAACTGGCAAATTATACCCTTCGATCTTCAGGGACCCCATACCAGGCAAAGAAGCGATCCATATCCCTAACCCATTGATTGAATACACTAGGATCTAGACAATCATCAAATGAAAGGGCATTTAACTTAATATTTCGAAAGAGGCGCTCCTCGTGGCGGGGGGGGACAGTGTACCATGACGACGATATTCCCGCTCGCGCCCACGAGCTTGATTTCCTTCCCTACGATCATGTCTAGTATGGTGTCGACCACCTTGTGGACGACGATGAGGTCTATTAATGGAAGCGTCAGAATTTTCAGCCTCAGTTGAGTATTGGGTTGGGTCAAGAGTGTTTACCCTAGCGGTTAGGGCTCTATTCTCCTCGCGCGTAGCGGCTAACTCAGTTTGGACAGCCGTTAATTGATTTTGTAATTGTGCCAACTGTCGGGTGATGGCTTCAATGTGGGGAGGATCCATGGCAACGGTACTAGAGTTAGAGGCAGTAACGCGTCCACTACGCAATTGCATACACGGTAACACAAGCTAGGTGAAGTGTCTACTGAGATCAGCAACCAACGAGTGCTAGCAGGGAAAATAGTGATTGAAATTTATCCATTGTTATTATTATTATTTTATTTTATTGTAGGGATTACGTATGGCCCGATCGCAAGCTAATATTACTAATACCAATAAAATAACAAAACAAAGGTACAAATGCTAGGTCTAGTCACGTAGGGTAAACGAGTGAACAATGGGGTCGGCTCGTGAATTTCAATCCAATAGATTTAAGGCTAAATTATCCAAATATTAGCAACACAAAGAATTAAATGATGCAATTCTAAAATACAGTAACAGTGTCACTAAAAATAGATAGAAGCAGAGGCTTCCTGAGTTCAGTTGGCCTGAGTCGTCCTAGCGTCGAATGTCTCCACTTTCTGAACTGTTAAGCGCTAAGATGCGAAGATAGAAAATTCCGTGTTCGTCGAGAAAATAATGTACCTATAAAAGAATGTCAGGAAATTCTCAAAATTCAAGAATTTTTTTTTTTTTTGAATAATACAAAATCAGAACAACAAAATAATAAATGAGCCCATTTCACAAATTTGGGCCTAAATCACACTCAAAATCTCAATCAAGCCCAAGTCCAAGCAATAACTAATAAATCCAACCCGATTGAAATCAAGCCCAAGCCCAAGTGATACAAATAACCCAGCCCGATTGAAATTAAGTCCAAACGCAATTGATAATTAATAAACCAATTAAGCCCAAACCCAAGTGATACAAATAAACTAAGCCCAAACCCAATTGATACAAATAAACCCGCCCATTGATATCCGCTGCACGGCCTCTGGATGCACTGTCTGGCGGTGTCGTGGGAGTCGCGGTGCTGTGGGATGTTGGCTGGCTCGAAGGAGAGTCTCAATTACTTGGATTGCCGGCCTACTAGCAATCGACGGCTGAAAGATTGGTGAACTCCGGCTGGCTTGGGTGGTGCGTTTTCTGTTTTCGCACATCTGCCCCTATTGCCGTCAGAGTTCTAGCGACAGAGGATGTGAAGTTGTGGTGGCGGTTGAGAATTCGGTTGAATGGAGTTTGAGTTGGGGTTCGGCTGAATGGAGGTTTGGCGGTCGTGGGGGCTGCGTACTTGGTTGAGGTTTGTAATGGAATTTAAATTAATATGTGGGGGTCGGTTTGAGAAGATGACAGGAAGGACGTTTTTTTTATGGTTGGGTTTATAGCTCTTCTTCACATCCAGTGGTTGTGGCGTGTGGTAGATGCTTGGTAGTACTTTCTGTGAATATATTTTGCACGAGGGTTTTGCAGGCATGTGTTCAGTAGGTGGCTGTGAGTTATGGATTGCAGGCAGACGAATGAACAGCTATAATGTTTTTCCAAGTTTAGCGCTAATACCAATTTGATGTAGGGTGAATAATAATAAGAAGAGATGGGGGAAGAGGGGAGAAGAAGAAGACAGAGGCGGGGGAAGAGAGGAAAACGGCTGCAAGCCAACTTTATTATTCAATCAAATTCATCAACTGAAAAATAACAATGTAAAATAAGTTTAAATACTGGAAAATACTGCAAACCTAGGGCCAAGTCCAATACACAAGTCCATAAAATTAAATTAACCTAATCCAACTAAAATAATTAAAACTGCTAAAATAATTAAAACTGGACTGGGATGTCCTCATCAGGCATCCTCTTGATTTCTTACGTATATGAATTGCAGGGGGTTTAGGAATTTCACCTGTAACCTCCACCGCTCCATATAAACTCCACTCAATATGCAAATTATGAAATTACATTCAAGAAAATATGAAATTAGTTATTCTAGGAAAGCAATTGTTTCTACTTTCTATCCTCTGGATTGATTATTACTTTCTTTACCAGCACATCCAAATTGGTACATTCTAATCATTATTTGTTGACCATGATCTCGTGTTATTGATGAAGTAAGAAGCTTCTGTACTATCATTCAATAGACTGAAGTTTGTGTAACTGATGCGCTCACTCAACTCCTTATATCAACTGTAGTTTCTCTTGAACCAGTAGCAAGTTAAGTTTATTGTCTGAAGATGATTTATGTAATAATTTTTAAAAAATAATGAGAATCACAACTGAAGGGACACTCAATACCTATTATGCACTAGAAGTCCTTGAATGTTACCATTTCAAAGATTTGATCTATCTGAAAGTTAAAGCTATCATTTGATACAGCATATATTGGTTGTGTCATGCTACCTAACCAAAAAAATTAGCTCCCTGGGCCAGAATTTTCCCAAATAGTGATCAAGTAACTGTGAATATGTAACGAGACTTAATAATGAGGTATCTTACTCCATTCCTATGTATTATTTTGATTCAGCTTAACTGCTTCTCTTATTACTTTGTTCAACTGCTGACTGCATGTTCCTACTTTCTCCAATATAAATAGGAAGAGGATTGGCAACAGCAAAGCTGCACAAGAGAATGAGATGCTTGGAATCTGATGTGGCTGATCAACTTGGGAGGTGAGGTGAAGAGAAGGATAATGTTGATAAAATATGGCCGAAGAATGGGATTTTCAAGAAGTCTTACCTAAATCCTTATCATGTCTTACATTTAACATTCCTCAATCCCAAACCCGAGTCTTGAAATTTCTAGCATAAGAAGAGAGTTTTTATTTGCCTTTTGTAAATCTTAAGCAGTATTTTATTATCTTAATGCCTAGTGATAAAGCTGTTCGTGACATTGTTGGCATTTTAGCTTTGGTTGTTGTAGTTTGTGACTTGACTTCTATCTTTGCCGAATTACATTAAAATAATTGTTCTAATAATTATTAGTTATACTGCAGGACTAATCATTGACGTGAATTTTGTTTTAACTTTTTTTTTGTGGAACTTTCGTATGGTTGTTTTGCTAATTGGTGTACAGATGTTATAATTAATTAGTGAGGTTTTTTATACCACTGCATAGAGGAATTGGCTGCACTGCACTGAATAACCAATAGAAAGTAGTAGAAAGCAAAAGCTCGTTGGGTTATGCGATCAAATTCTAGTACCAGGTTCTGTGCTTGTGTGAGATCTCCAACTGTTTTATTAAAATGTCCATTAGAATATGCTTCCTTTAAATTGCGAGCGTTTCTCCCTTTTCAGCGATTTCTACTGCATATGTATCCCATAATTTTTGCAATGTAGTTCTTTAAAATTGATTAAAACTAAAATATTTGATGGAATTGACATCCAAAAGCCCAAAAATGTTTATGATGTTCTTGTATGATGCAATCGATAGAAGTAGATGGTGCTTTAAATGATCTTGACTGTATTTGTTCAGGCCGACAGGATAGTCAAAAAACTCAAAGCTTTTTTTGCCTTTCTTTCCCTTTCAATTTATTCTTCATTATCCTTGGCTCCACCAATATTACAAGATTCCAGCTTCATTCCTACACTATATCCACATCCCACAAATTGTGGTGAATTCACGCTGCAGGATTGCGCACTGTTCAGCCACCTTGTTATTTGGATTTGACCAGCCTGGATCCTTCGATCTCACTTATGTTTAGTTACAAGACGAATACTTAATTTTTTTTGGCACGTCCCATTTCATGAAATTTTGGTAAAATGAAATGTTTTTGTGATTTCTGTGTCCGGTTTTAGAATATTCAACTAGAGGTAACATCTCGTCTTCAGATTAATATCATAATTTTTTTAGGATATTCAGTCTTATTCTTGAATACTTTTTATTCGGATGAATCTTTGGCCACTGGTATTTGGTCAGCTTAGCATCGTAGAGCATATATATTCAAAATTACCATGGTAACTAGCCATGTTTTAATCAACATTTAATTTTCACTTAATTTTAATCTTGTAATCGACAAAATTATCTGTTCAGTTTGCCAATGAACCAAACACAGATTGCTGTTGCTGTAGAAGATCAAAGCAGTCCACAGACAGTCAGCGTCTGCTAAAACTTAAATTCGGCTCAGCCTTCGCTCGATTCGTTGATTATTGTGGAGTTGCAGCATATGGTTCTGAGGATGAGAATGAAATCTGGAAGTGAAGGCTCAGAAAACATTGGAACCCAATTCTCTAATGCCTACGTCTGTTTTCTCAAGAGCCCAGCTGAAGGAAAGGGCAGGGAATCCGTGCATCCATTTGTGGCTCTACAGAACTGTATCAAAGCAAATCCTGATGCATTTTCTGAGGACATTTTAGAGGATGATGAAGTTGAGAAAGAGGAAAAGCCAAGCCAGGAATACTCTATTAGGCCTCCTCTTTGGTCTATAGAATCAAAAACTGCAAACCACTATCGTACTGGGGAGATCCAAGGTCCCTTCACCAGTATTTCCCACTGGGTTAAATAACTTTTTAACATGCATAATGACTAGAAAAATTAATTTGTTATTGTAAGCAGCCTTTTCCCGGGAACAGCTTCATCTTTATTGAGCAAATAGATAGACCTTTTCAATCCAAAAAAGGAATCTAGCTGCTTTATTTTTGCATCTCATGTGTTGAAATGTTTTAACTGTTCAATTTGTGTTCTTGATGTATGGATGTATTCCACATTTCTTTATTATTTCCGTGTGTTCTCTATGAAAAGAACATCGTTGAAGACTCTTAAAAAACTTGTTTATGGGCACCCTAAACCATGAAAAATACACCAATGGATTTTTAACCACGGAATTGAAGCACTCACTACGAGCATTGCTGTAAATAATCTGACATTGCCCATTTTTGTTGGGAATATTGGTCAATTGTTGCATACTCAAGATGACGATCATATGAATGCAGTGGTAGAAACATTAATATACCTCAAAAGGATACTTGGAAATGGACCATCCATTCTCAAATAAGGGAAATTTGGAGATTAAAACCTACACAGATAGTAACTATAGCCTATGAGAAAAGCCCACAACCTCATATAGAAGGTTCACTTTTGATCATTATGCATTTATGGGATGCAAAGAAGCAAGAAACGTGTAAATTCATATTGCAAGAAAAGTTGATACCAGTCCATGATTCGCGAATATGTTACCTCCTATAGTCATAGGAGCACTAAAAATGGAATACAAGCAGCATGAGATGATTTACTGATAACGTGGACACTGAGAACCCTGTATAATATTATAGAATTAAGCACGTTTAAGGCAGATTGATATTCATCAAATGTCCCTTCCAGAATACAGTGAAACTAGCTGACCAAAGATTGCCTAAACAACAATTTTAGAGTAAACTAGGAAAGTTCTTCGAATCAGTTTAGGACTGGTTAGGAAAATGTTCTAAATTAGAGTAGCAAGACATTGCAGATCCTAGATAAGAAGCAAATTTCCTACAAAATTAAGTTGATATGTTTCTTAGTTAAGGTTTCTGCTCAACTTCCACAATATTTTCCCAGCCAAATAATCGCATCCAATCACTTACATGGTGCATTGATGTTTAGAGAGATCAAGAGGATATATGCCCCATAAACCTTAAAACCATGTTGAGATCCCAATTAATGAAGCAACAGATATTAACTTTCAGCTCCAAAATCTCATGCCAAGAAGGAAATCACTTCAACTTAGCCCCATAAACGAACTAATGTAAAGCACACAAGGAGATTCAGTAGATAAAACTACAAATCCAACATATTTTGTTTTAATTTACGCATGCAATGATATCAAGAAAATGAATAAACACTAAATACATAATAATTCAAGCAAACTCACCCATATATAATTTAACAGAACATGGTATAAATACTTTTAACATCTATGCTCTAGAATGAGGTGAAACACTCGTGATCGGAGGAATTTGAATCATCGCAAGGAGAATGGTTATGTCTACCTTCATAGGTTGTTATTACCATCCGACGATCCTCTGACAACCTTTCAACCCTTTTCTTGACCCGACAATTACTATGAGTACATCTGTAGTAACTCCTGCAAGAACACAACATGGAGAAATATTCAGTTTATCCTCTTGTTTAAATTGTCACCAATGAACTAGAACACAACACAGAGAAATCTTCAGTTTATCCTCTCATTTAAATTGTCACCAATGAACTTGTAAGTTGAAACAAGAAACAAAGGAGACGTAACGACTCAATAGAACTACTAGCGGAGATGGGTATCTTTACTAGTGCTACTTAGGAACCAATTTGAACGAGGGGAGAACTTTAGGTCCATTGCATGAATTTGAAGGGTGTCATAACATAAAAGGCCCCGTATCTTGTAAAAGTAAAAATATATTTTATGGGATGATTGAGACAACTAATTGCACTACTATGGTCGATCTAATTTATTTCTTTTCACTTCATGAAAAAAAAAAAACACACACACACACAAAAATTAAAAGATATTCATCCACAATTAGCCAGTTCTACATTGATACGTCTGAATTTTTCAAATATCTTACAAAATGGATGGATTTCAACCTTACTGAAGGTAGATCAAAACGTAAATCAGACTGATTAATTTAATGTGATGTCATAGAAAAGATAAAAATAATCTGATGTTATCAGCTCTAGCTGAAATATGAGAATTTCATTCTTGCTTATAATTAATATTTGATTAATTCTATTAATTCCAATTTTCTTTTTGTATGTTCTATTGGGAGGTTGGGTTGGGGATTGAGGGAACACTGACCATTCATTTATTTACGATAAGAAGATGAGAAGATGACGATTCCTTGATTATGCATCTTTAGACATGATTGAAATCTCTGGTTGGCACATTAATTTATATTTCTGATGTGATATTATACCTCATATAGCCTGTTTTAGGTTCAGAATGACGATAATAAAAATGACACAGCATAATTTCTTTTATCCTCTTTCTACAAAAAACTAAGAAGCTTGAACGTTCATATTTCAAGAGAGAGAAGGGAGAGCGAGAGAAATAGAGACAGAGATAGAGAAGCCAACATGACTGAAACAGTATCCTTCGAACATTCCTCACTACTTCCTAGAGCACTAGCTAGGGTAACAATTTATACATTCATTTCAGTATCAAAGCATTATTCGAATTTTCTCACATTGCAAACATAAATTCATGAAAATTGGAGTTTTGTTCCCCTTATTCATGCGAGACAAGTTTGGTAAATAGTACTAAATATGACCCGATAACAAAGAATGAGAATTTAAACGGATGCAGCAATAAGGTTTTAGGGGTAACAAGTACCTTGGATGAAGGCTGTTCTTGACTACCTTCTGGCCATATTTTCTCCATTTGTAACCATCATCAAGCACATCTACATCACTCCTTGTCTGAAAGCAGAATCTGGGCTCTCTTAGCTTTCTCCTCACTTTGACCTTGCCATTATTATCAGAAGATGGGATCTTCCACCTGAAATTTTCGGATTAATTTACCTGTCAACTATCCATTTATATATTTGGCAGCCTATTTATCTATTGGGATTTCAGTGATTAGCATACTCACACGCTATAAACTATAGTACTAATCAACATTAAGGGAAAAATAATCAATTTACCAGTATTATCACTTGTGGATTTTATTATTGAACGAGTACACAAAGATATAGTGGATCAAGCACTCGTCCTTCTCAGACTTCACTTGTTCATTACAGTACAAGTGCGCGAACATGATCCTGCACTAGATGTGCATGTACGCCTATATATTGAGAGAGAGGAGAGAGATTTCTCTGAGGAATCATCTCTTCCATATGCAGTAGATCTTTTTAGATTATGACCGAAAGATGGCCTTTTAGGGTTACTAACACACACAAAAACAGCCTATTTCAAACTTCCTTGGAACAAAAATCCTACAAAATGAAAAGCTACCACAAAACCTTTATTATAAGCTGGATCCCCTCAAGTTCTGAGAAGGACAATCAAAAAGATTTCTGGGTTCTGTGCATTTGTGGCTGAAGAGAGAGATATGTATACTTGACCCACTTGCTAGAAAGAAGAAGAGATTTAGAGAGAGGACTAAGATAGATTACCATGAATTGCCACCCTCGTCGGCGTTACCACTGCAATTCTCATCATTCACAGCCTTGAGATCTAGTGTTCCAACCTATATATTGTAGAAACCAATATTATACTCAAAACGAACCAACCCTTAACTTATAGAAAGATGCAATAGTAGTTTATAAATTAAGAAAGCATAATAAGAACTAAGAATTCAAAACTAATATTATTATTGGACCAACCCAACAACCTGGTCGTTATCCCACGAGGGTCTAGTGTTCAGAAGTTCATTATTATCTAACCCTACAAAACCTCTATTGCTGGTGGTGATGGTGGTTGGCTTAATGGAGAGGCCACCGCCGTCTAGAGGCTGAGATATTTGAGAAGATTGCAACGGTACCAAAAAGCTCATCATCTGATTCTGATCTTCAAACTGTATGAACCCCATTTCATGATGTAGAGGATGAGGAGCAACAGCAGGATAGGAAACTTGCAGCTGATCATAATTGGGTGGAAATCCTCTTTCCCCTTCCATTCTTCGAAATTTATCAAATAATTACTGGTAGTGGATTCAAGAAATTGCTGATGTTCTTCTTAGTGGAGGGATTTTATTGCATGTTGGTTGTACCACGTGTGGGGCGTTGTCTCAAGGCATCAATGGGTGAAAATAGTGTATTCTTTTCGGTCAACCGATAAACGCTGGCAGGAATATAATGCTGTGTTTTCATTTTTATTTTTATTTTTCCTTTTTTCTTATGTTTGTCTGGTCTGGACTTGGGAGTCTTGCTAAGCACAGTTAAAAGAGAGCAACAGCATGATGGTATTCCACGCATTATTATCTATTGAAGAGTTTTTCTAAGTCGATTTGTCCACCACCGACTAAAATAAAAACTTTAATTATTAAAGCGACGATATTCACCTGTTTATTGTATAACTTATATATATTTTTGACCAAGTATATATTTTATAAATACATTTTATAGAATTCACAATTATTATTTGCTTATTATAAGATTTTCGATGATCCACATTCAATTAAATTTTAATTTATGATTTTCGAGATGTTCTTTGCTAAAAGGAGAGTGCAAAAATTATCATAACCATTTGAATTCAATCAAAATTGATTGATTCAACCGGTTCCACTCAAGTTTTATTCGATTCTAGATATTGAAATCGAGAAACAAACTGATTACAATATTATTCTCTATTCTGATACCTTAAAAAAAAACCCTCAATTTAACCAGAAATATTTACTTTTTATTCTAAAAAGTGGGTTGGTGTGTAATGCATCAACCATTTTACTTTTCTTCTGAGTCTCATCATAAGGCTTCAATTCATATACAATCCGCCATGATGTTTATAAATTCAGACAAATATTTGTTAAATTGCATAGATATAATTTTAAATTAATAAGATGCTTACCTTCATTTTTTTATCATTTTCAATTTAATATTTTCGACCCCTCAAATAAAAAAAATAGTAATAAAATTGAAACATGCTTTTCAAGAACCATTTGAACCAATCGATCAATTGATTTAATTGTCGTATTTAGTTAAACTTAAAAATTCAAATAATTATTATCAAAATAAATCATTTTAAATAATAGACTATGAAGAATTTAGATAATTAAACAATTATAACTTAAAATCTTATTCAGTTAGATACTCCATTGATATCGATTATTAAATTCGTGACTTGATTGAAGAAATCGAATTGGATTAATTTAAATTCCATACTTAGAAGAAATGAGAAATCAATAATTCTATTTCTGCCTTCTGAGAAATCAATAATTCTATTTCTGCCTTCCACTCATTCTCTGCTGTTACTTTCATCCACAGTAATTTTTTATTTTTTATTTTTCTTGGAAAAGACTCTCCCCCACCAACGTCGCCCACGATAACGGCAATGATATCATATTCTTTCTCTATCTCTCTCAGCCTTCATTACGATTTAAGACAGCACAACTATTTTTTTTCTGAAAACAACTACAACTGCCCATCTCTTTGAAGAGCACAAGCAACAATATGTACATACACATACACAGTGGAGTACTTGTGAACTTACGTAACTGAAATGCACAAATATGGACATAAGTACGTATACGGTTAAAATTATCAATATCTAGCAAAATAAACGATTATTTGATACCTAGCTTTCTTGCATTCACGATTGAATCAACATGAATTAGAAGGATTCTATATGAATTACTCCACTCATTGGAAATAAAAGAAATCTTGTTAGACAATTTTACATTTTCAATCCAACACTATGTGAGTATCACGAGCTCATTTCATGTTAAATAAATATTTTTTTGTTAGTGACATTAGTGTCACAATTTTATTTTTAAAGAGCATCTTATTCACAATAAATAATATAATTAAACCCATGCTAGGCCACCATTCTTTTAAAAACTCATTTTCAATAACATATTTTAACGTAAAATAATTTAGACACAAACCCTAAAAAATAAGGAAAATTTTTGTGTTGACGTACAAAAATATTTTATGGGATAATACGTGGTTGAAAATGGATCTTGAAAAAATGGGGGCAATATAAGCTTATGATGTTCTTCATCATGAATAAGATGCTCTAAAAATAAAATTTAAGAGATTTTTTTAAAATATATTCTAACAAACTCTTTATTTTAGTTTTTTCAATAATCATTTAATAACTCCCTTTATTTTTCAATTAATATATATTTTCTTAAACGTCAATAGCTAAATTATTCAATATAATTTCTTGAAACTGGCAATATTATTAAATGCAATAATGATGAAATACAAATATTTAGTTCTGCTATCCAAATATCGAACGTTATACACACAATCTATTTTAAAAAGTTAAATTGAATGATCTCTTGGAGTCTAATTTCAATATTTTCCTATTTAAAATAAAGAATTTTTAATTTTTATAACGATATTTCTTTTATGTTTACTTCTAAACTACTTTCACGTATATGTTAACGGGTTATTTGACTAAGTTTTTGATTAAGGAAAAAAAAAAACTAATCGGTTTTAGTAAGTTGATATAATGTGTGATTAAAAGTTGACAAATATTGTGAATTTCATAAAATAAAACTTGATTAGTTAATTATAAAACTTTAGAAAAAAAAATTATTCCGCAAGCACTAAATGAGTAGAAGAATATTGTTACGGTTCTATCCATTCATTTCGATTAATAATTTGCGGTTATTGAATAAAAGATCTCGAATGCATAATGTCTCTATTTATTTCTCCCTACTTCTTTTCTTTTCGGTCCTACCTTCTCTCGCCACGTGTGACTTGAAAGGGACTCCGTCTCCAAGTTGGCAAACAATTTTGTAGTTTTCATTCTTGTTAGTATCGCAAGAGTTGAATCAATCGTCACTTCTTATTAGGGTGAATGTAGTCCGATTTGGCAGTTTGTAATATATTTTTAACTTATAGCATTTCATGCGATTTGGAAAATTTTCAAATCAAATCAAATCATTTTATTTTTCGAACCAAATCATAATTTGCGATTTGTTCAATTTTAATCTACAGTATACCCCCAGATATTATAGTAATATATTTAACATAAGTTAACATATAAGTTTAAATGAGAACTAATAATGTTAAATGTGAAATTATATTTATATTTACCATGAAACTCATAAATAAATTATTTTCGAAGTTGGTTGCTAAAAAATATTAATAGAACAAATCATCATTCTTCATTTTTATTTATATTTTCTTGTTTGACTTTCATGTTGTCTCGTAGCGGTTGGAAAATACAGTCATATTCTGCTGTTATAATTTAGTTAAAACTCATTTCATCTTACAGGTGAGATATTAAGAGCCTGTTTGGTATGGATTTTAAGCTAATTAAAATCAATTTTTTGATCATTATTTCATTATTTCAACCGTTATTTTGAAATTTTTCTGTCACATGGAGGACCCACTTTATCTCTGATGGTCAAAAAATTAATTCTCAAAATCACTACCAAACACCATCTAAACAAGGGTTGAACATGACATGTTTAAACATACAAAGATTAATAGGATTTAGGTTTATTGGGAATTAACGAATTTATTCTCTAACTACTTTATACAAGTAGAATGTAGTAGTACTAGTTAGGCAGTTTTAACGTTTTCATACAATCACTACGCCCTGTCTTTCGTTCTTTCCAAACGACAAACAAGTTCATTAATTATCTAAGCACACAAATAGTCTTTTTTTTTCTTTCCTAACCAAAACTCACAAGTGTATAATAAATTCAAAAACAATAAATAAAAGAAAGAACAACGAAAAAATGGCTAAAATGAAAATCCGAGATTTACCAAGAGAGAAGAGAAAATGAGGTGATTAGGTAGAAATTAGTAGACTAATAAACAAAAGGCGATTAACGGTTCGTTTAGTAGTGGCAGCCAAGCGTCAAATGTTTGGGAAAGTAGAGTTTATGTTATGGCTTCTGAAATTTTGGACATGATTTGTTAAAGTAGCTTTGTTGATTTATGATTTGTATATATATATATATATATATATATATATATATTCATTTCATATCATATGATTTGAGAATAATTTTAGTTTAGTTTAAATATCGAGTGAGGACATGTGTTGTGAACTTTTTAAGCCATAGTCCAATAATGATGAACCTAATTTACTTTCTATAATTATTTCAATGGACTAATTGTAATTTATATTGTTAAATTGGTATTTTTCTAAAAAGTGAAAACTGTAAAATTTATAAGTTAATAAAATTAATGTTTTAATAAAAAATTTAAAAATGCTTCGATTCGATTTTTGTGCGATTTTTGAAAATCTAAATCTAAATCAAACCATTTTGAAACGGTAAATGGTTTGGTTTGGTCCGAGTGAAAAAACTACGAGTTCATCCGGACCCGAATCAACGATTTCGATTCGAATGACGGTTTCTTGAATTTATTCTGTACAACCCTACCTCTTATTATGAACGTAGTGAGCTAACTAATAGACTTAAGTCTTAAAAGTACTTTGATAAATTTTAGGTGATGACTTTTATCATTTCTAAATTCTAATAAAAAGGGAAGGAGGGTTTATTATCGATGCAATAGTAAATTAATCCAATTTTATTATGCATGATGTCATTTTTTATTTTTTATTTCATTTATATCAAACAAATGTTCTTCTACACGTCATGTCATTAGCATTAAAAAATAATAATAATTGTAGTAAATATAAACTGTCATGAGCAAAAAAAAAAAATTCTTCACAGATGAGTATAAAAAAAAAAAAAAACCTCTCCGCACATTGTGCTGCTGGCAAACCATGTGCAGAGTAAAAAATAAGGAAAAAACTCTCCGCATAGTGCAGAGTGATGGCAAACCATGTGCGCAGAATTCTCCAACTCTCTGCACAATAATAAAAAAAAATCTCTCCACACAGTGTGGAAAGATAACATTTTGTGCGGACACTGTCTTCACAAAGTGCGGACTCTCCGTACAGTGCAGAGTAAAAAAACAAAAAAAATAATAAATTTGCACAGTGTGAAGAGTTGGCATACTCTCCGTACAGTGTGAAGTTAAAAAAAAACTCTCCGAATAATGACTGTCACGTGTATTGCACGAATATTGCATTTATCATATTTTTATTAGTGTATGAATTTTAGTTTTTTTGAAAGTTTTTGAAGCAATATCTAGAAATATTTCCATGATATAAGAAAATAATTGTAAATTATTTTTATAATTGCATAACAGTATTGTGTCATCTAGAAAAAATATATTTGTATATTTTATACTTGAATAAGAAATATACGAGATTATACAAATTATTTTGCTTGTATTTTTGGATAGTGTTGATATGATTGAGTTGAATGTGAAGATTATATTTCTAAATTTTATGTAATTCAATATTGGAAAATTGAAGATTAAGCACCATATTCATTTGCATTTATATTCTGTGTTTCATATATATTTAATATTCATTTTATGATTATGTTGAAAAAATAAAAATCTGGAATTTTTTTTAAAATTCGGTTTGTTAAGTAAATGTACGGTATTTTGCATTCTTAGTATTTGTAAGTATAAAAATCGGTATATAAAAATACAGTAAGCTGCAAATACGGCAGACTGCAAATATGATAAGTTGCAAATAGGTGGGCAGCATATACGGTAATGTGCAAATACGGTAAGTTATTTGTAAATATGGTAGGCTGCAAATACGGTAAGCTTTATATACGGTAAGCTACCTACAAATACGGTAAGCTGCATATATAGATTTATAATTTGTTATAAATGTATAAAATTTATTTAATATTGAATTTCTTAAGTGTTAAATGTTGTAATTCAATATTATTTCCTTTTTTATAATTGTATTTCTAGAATTAAAAAAAAAAGTGGTTATAAAATTACTAATTTTTAAATGTGTTTTTTTGTTGAAGATAAAAATAATTTTTTTATATTATTTGTAAAAAAAAATTATTGTAATTTTATTAGCGTAATAAGAAGATTTATTATGCATTTTTATTTTTTGCATTTTATAAAAAAATTTGTTTATGGTGATTGACAAATATTCTTCCACACACGCATCATGCCAACAACATTAAAATAATAAAAACAATTTTAGTATATATAAACTCCATGAGACAAAAAAAAATCTCCGCACATGAACAAAAAAAAGACTCCTCAAAGTACGGAAAGATGACAAACTATCTCTCCGCATAGTGTGAAGAGAAAAACAAAAATTCTCTAGACTTTATCTGCAAGTTTCAAGAGGCATTTTCTCAAACAACTTTTAAGCAATACACTGAACACTTTAATTCCCGACTTACAACCCGAAAGTATAATTTCAATGAAAATTGTATCCACTTCTAATGTCCAAGAGCTATTATCATGTAAGTGTAAAATATTGAATTTGGGTGGTACCCTAGAGCCTCCATTTGTGAAAGTAATGTCATGGTACTATCAATATCCCATTATTTGTACAAATCATATATTGTTTCATTATATGAATCACAAGAAATCTCATTTCCAATACCGTAAATATGATTTGCATGCTCAGAAATTGAGTCGTGACTGAAATCTAAAGAAGACATAATTGATTTTGAGCCATGTTTTTCGACTCTGTTTCGTTGTATATACGAAAAATTTACAATCTTGAAATTTGACTTGTAATTAAGGAATTTGAAAACAGTTCTCCACACTTTGCGGAGAGTTTTTTTTTTTTTTACTCCGCAGTGTGCGAAAAGTTTTCCAACTCTCTGCACATGGTTCAACTTTCTCCGTACTGTGCGAATATTTTTTTTCTCTCCCCACTTTTTTTTACTCCGTACATGGTTCAACTTTCTAAGCACCGTGTGAAGAGTTTTGCCATGGTGGGGATTAACTATCTGCACTGTGCAAAGAGATTAACTCTCTCCGCACTGTGTGAAGAGTTTTTTTTTTTTGGCTCTCCGTACTGTGTGGAGAGTTTTTTTTTTTTTTACTCTGTACTATGCGAGCGAAGCACATGGTTCAACTCTCTCCGCATTGTGCGGGAATTTTTTTTGCTTTTTGCACCTTTTTTTATTTTTACTCCGCATTGTGCGGAGAGTTTTTTTTTTTTTTTAATTTTACTATATTGAATTACACAGATTTTAGAAATATAATCTTCACATTCAATTCAATCATATCAACACTATCAAAGAATACAAACAAAATAGTTTATATATTTATTATTCAAGTATGAAATTTACAACCATATTTTTTTAAAATAACATACTGCTATGCAATTGTAAAAATAATTTGCAATTATTTTCTTATATCATGGAAATATTTTTAGATATTGCTTCAAAAACTTTTCAAAAAAACTAAAATTCATACACTAATAAAAATACGATAAATACAAAATTCATGCAATGCACGTGATAGCGACTAGTTATTTATAATAACGGGTCCATTGTGCCTTAAACCTTTTGAATCACACACGCTAAGTTGCTCTATTCAAAATCTTTATAAACATGGTCGTCGAGTCAGGAGTAATCCGTGACATTTTATTGTAATGTTTGAAAATAATTGTATTTGTTGAATTTTTCAACTAGGAATTCCTTAACATCCTCACTTTGTTTCGATTATGCTTCTGCACTTTGTGCACACTGTATATCACTTCTTCCGACTGGTGAAGAGTTGGAATCGCGGTAATGTGGGGATGCTGGTTGATCGTTGCGAGAATTCTATTAAACCTCATCATTATGAGGAAGAAAAGTTAAAAAAAAAAAAATAAATAAATAAATTATTCTTTAGAGCCTTAAATCTCCTGCGTATTGAGATTTATAGTAAAATAAAGAAAGTGTTTTGATTTTCTTAGAAGTCGAAAGAATAAATTCTAAAGCTTAAGATAAGTCGAAAACAATAAGAAATCCAAATTACAATTGAGTCTTTCTTATACGGTCAGTTCTTGACTGCACAATCTTTTGATAATCTTACTCGCAACCATTTACACGATTTAGCCCATATTTAGAGTCCTATTGGCTATTTCCGATATTAGTTGAACTGTATACGTGTTTAAGAAAAAGAAAGACGTGTTGAAAACATTAGAAATATTAGATGCCACTTTTATATTTTTGAATTGGTTTTCATCTTTTTACTCGGATCTTTAGTGTCCATAAATTATACGTGATGGGTATTTAGAAAGCTAAAAGATAGATGAACGCGTGCGTACATCTTGAGTCTTGATCTTATGCTTTCTCCTCCTTGATTATTGAGTTGAAATAATTTCTCAAGAGGAAATAATACCTTTAAACACAAATTTTAAAAATTATATATCAACCGTTTCAATTATAGACGGTCTCCGTTTGGCCCCCATTTTCTAAAATGAAAATGGATGAAATAATATTTTTTTTGTAAAATGAGGAATTCAAAAAGAAGGAAAAGATTCCAATTTACGAATAATATCATTTTATTGAAGATTCTGAAGTTAAAAATAGAAAAATAAAATAAAATATTATGTAATGAAATTTAACAAAGGACAAACAGAAGCATATTGTTCATTGCCTAGATCCAACTTCACAATATTAAACCCAAGTTCAGTTCTCTCCCGGCTCCCTAGTCCCTGCCCTCCTCCGTACTTACAATTTGTCAAGTCTCAAATTAGTACGTGCGCGGTCAAGACTGTCAAGTATATATATTCTAATTAATAAAATCAGAGTCTTGATTGATAGTTTTGCAGCAGCAGAAGCAGTACATAGGGCATGCATGCGAGCCAATAATTGAATTTATATTCTCCACAAAGAATTATTATTTGCAGCCAAAACTTGATTTCACGAGGCAAATGATAAAAGGAGGAAGAAGCCTATCCGCGTAGGCGTTTCGTTTTAGGCACTTACAATAATTACAGCAGTTTCCCAAAGCATAAAACTATCTACCTTTTTGTTTTCACACGATTTGCTCTGTAACGTTTACGGATATTATGGATTAGGGTTTTGCATGCCTTTTTGTTTTGACGAGATTTGCTCTCTAAAATTGAAGGGGTTGTTTGAAATTGTTTTTAGCATATTTTGATTAAGCCTTGTTTGAGTTCTTGAAATAGTATTTATTTGAAAATGTGTAATTAAAAAATAAGAAAAAATTTGAATTTACTTGTAGAATTATTTAATGGAATAATGCGTGGTTAAAAATAAGTTTTTTTTATAAAAATGGAGGCCAAGCGTAGGCTAAAGTTGATAAAATATATTATTAAAATTGATATAAAATTGGGGATACGACAAAATGTGAGATTAAAATTAATTATAAATTTTCAATACCTATGTTTTGGTTTAGATAAAAATTAGATTTTTAATAAATTTTGACAATTGTGATGAAATATATAATTGAAAAATTGTAACTTCTATGAAATATAAAGTTAAAATTAATTAATAATTTTTATTTAAATTTTAATCCAACTTTTTTAGTTGGGTGTATGAATGGATGGATAGAGTCTATTAGCTGAAATTATTGAGATTTGGTACTCGAGTACAATTGGATGCTTATGCATGTTAGATGTCAACAGTATAAACTTTGAGTTGATCTCTAAATATAAAATACTCGTTATTTTAAATATTTTAAAAGTTAAAAATAAGTTTCAAGAATCTTTTTATTCTTAATGTACCATCATTGTATTTAGTAAGTTACATAATTCAATATTCTTAAACTATTCAAATCATTGGTTATTGACATATGAAAAATAATGTTAAAAAAATATGAGGAGCAATCAATAAATATTTCTTGAGGAAGGAAAAATGAAAAACTAAAATAAAGAGCATTATTGGAGTATATAAAAAATTGACTTTTTAAATTTAAAGATGCTCTCTATAACATATAAGAGTATCTCCAAAAAACTCTTTAAATACAAAATACTTTTTTATTTTAGAGAGTCAATGCTCAAAAATAAGTTCCATTAAACTTCTTTTCCCCTAAAGTAGAGAGTTTTTTGACTCTCCAAATTTAGAGAGCCAAACAGGCAAACATGCTCTCTTATTCTTAATTTACAATTATTGCATTTAATATATTACAAATTTCAATACTCGACAATTTAAATTTTTCAAATTACACTTGAATTGACTGATCATTAATATATATAGAAAATTATATTTATATAAAATATATGGAGAATTATTAAATGTTCATTGGATAAAATAAAATAAAGAATCAAAATAGAGAGCTTTTAGAGTGTATAAAAAAATTACTATCTAAATTTAAAGATGCTCTTTATAAATAATGTGTCTTTTGAAAATGTTCTAAGATATCCTTTATAAATAAAGACTTTTTTCTTTTTGAAGATCTGAGCATGTATTGATGTGTTGCCATGCATTTTGTGTATCTATGACCAATTTTTTTTTAACTCTAGAATCGAGCCATTATTAGCGCAGTGTGTTTGGTTGGACCTAAACGCATCTTACTTTGGTTGCATCAAGAAAATGCGTTCGATCAAACTGATATTGATCGGATACTAACATTGCACCAAATCAAGTAATGGTGAAGTGAGGAACTTTAGGGTGTGCTTGGCTTACATTTTTGTTTTTTGTTTTCAATTTTTGAATTCATTTTTTATTTTCTGTTTTGAGGGATTATTTTAAAATTTTAGAAAATGTGTTTGATTTGTCATTTTGGAAAAAATTATTTCTCAGAACAAAAAGCTGAAAAACTCGTTGGTTTAAAATTTTAGAAATAATTTTATGACATTTTTTAATTAATTTGATTAATTAGTAAAACATATCAATTTTCATGCTAATATATGATAAAAAATAAATTTTAAAGTTGGTGAAAAAAAAGGAATCATTGAAAGTATATCTCTAACAATCATATCGAAATCTTTTGTAGATAATAATTTGAGAGAGAGAGATGTTTATTTGTATTTGGGTATGTTTTGTATGATTTTATTAATTATTTTAATTTGAGAATTTTTAAGTTCATTATCCTTATTTTCAGTTTTTGGAAAACATTCAAAATGTCAAAAAAAGTAATTTTGAGTTCTATATTGTAAAATTTTTCATGTTGTCGAAAACGCATTTTTGAAAATAACATACCAAACAAATTTTGGGTGTTTTAAAAAAATTAAAAACTAAAAATGACCTCAAAATAGCGAACCTAACGCACTCTTATATTTGGAATTGAAAAAACCACATAATAGCAAGTTTAAAATAACCAACCAAGAATTATTCCACTGAAAGTAAATATAATAATTTAGTTTTTTTTCATTTAATTCCCATTTCGAAGTAGCCAATTCAACTTACTTTCAGCTATTCTTTTGGCTCATCGAGTATGTTCTTGGTACCGTTGTGAAGTATTCATGGTAAATTTTGCAACACATCTTTCACAATGAAAAACTATTAGTTGGTGAGTTGAATATAACAAGTCAATAAAATTGAATTTCAACGGCCCTATTTCATTCATGTTTTTAAAATTCTATTTGACGTCAATTTGACTCGTCTCATTCATAAAATTAGATATAAGAATAGGACCAAATTTTGTCGTGGATAAGTAAATTTTTTGAAAGATAAAAGTTAAACAAGCAAAAGAAAAAATCGAAAACCTTGGAGGACAAGCACACCCCCCACCCTCTGTCGATGCACAAAAACTGGCTAAGTAGAGAATAAGGTACTCGACTTATTTAGCCTTCGTTTTGAAATAATTTATAAATAAATAGAAATGAACGACGATTAAATGGATAATACTTGTGAAATTATTGAAATATATAATTAATTTTTTTTAATAATTTATAAAAATATATAAGTTTTGTGTAACGGGAGCTTGGATGTCGAACTCAACAATAATGTTCAAGAACATTATATGAAAAATTCTAGCAGGACATGGCCGATCCTAGGGACATGGCATTTGTGTCAATTATGTGATTCAGTATGGTCAACCACCACAATATTCATTCATTACATTAATTTTGACTTCATATGATTCGAAGATTGCACATACATTCGTCATAAAATGATCAAACCGTTTTTTAATAATTATGGTGGTTAATGTTTGGTAGAAAATTATGGCTAATATATTAGCCATCATGAAATGTGTTCCTTTAATTGCTAAAAGAGTTATCAATATATTATGCAAACTATTTGGATAGTGATTATTATGTTAATCATTATAAAAACCATTTTTTTTATAATGCTTAATTAATTATTTAGTTAATGTGGAATACATTTTCCAAATCATGTATTGATCTATACTCCAAAGAGAGGATACTATGTTTCTGGATTTACGTGTGATATTATTTTATTGAAGAATGTGTAATTAAAATGACGTCAAAACACTTTTTAAGAATGTATTTTTTTTCAAATAATTAAACTGAAATAGGGGCTTAATTTCTCTCTCTCCTAAATACTGAGTAATGTATCATGTAAGCAACAAAATAGAACATATTCATCTTTTCTCCTAAATGGAGTTATGGTAATACTGAGTAATGTTTTTCTTATCTCTCGAATGTTGTTTTGTAAATATTAGGTTCACGTTTTTTTTTTTTCTCTTGAATGTTGTTTTCTTATCTCTTGAACGTGTGTTTGCACGGTGGCTTTCAACCCATTGTATATAGCACTTTATAAAGATGTGACTTGAGAAATAGTTGACGTAACCCAAACTTTCAGATATCTAGTTCAAGTCAAGTTAAATTCAAAAACTCGCGCGTATATTTTTTTTTCTTGTTTTGCCGTAAAATAGTGATATAAGATGATGTTCGAAATCAGTAATGGAAACAATGAATAAAATCTAGACAGTATTAACATACAATACATCCATAAATTCCACCAATAAGAATATAATCAACTACACAATTCCCTTTGTTATTTGCAATCCAATTACTTCCAAACTTGAAACAAAATCAAATGAAAACCAAACCAAATAGATCCCTAAAACCTTGGTGGCATCTGAAAAAGAAGTTTACCAAAGGACATCCAAAAATCTCATGATTATATGCATTTAACCATTTGAAGAGAGCAGTGGATAACACCTTGCAACATTTAAGCAATGAAAGAGAGGGTAGTAGTTATATCTGCTGAATTCCATGCAACAATCATAGCCTTCAATTCAAATCTTCCATATTCAATCATGATAGAGTGTGGCATCAGATATTTGCTGGGCCCTATTTTGTCCCCATTTCTTGTCCACTTGTGTTTATAATGTTCCTTCAGAATTGGGGGTTGAGTCCTAAGGTAATGTTCAACACTTTATATTCCTGTACCAACAACTCCATGATATATACACCCAAGAATTTTTTGGTACCTATTGATGATCTCATTTATAGATGGCATATTAATAATTGAGAATATAGGAGGTGGGATCTGCCGTCCAATTTTGTTGTTGAAATGGTCGTTCATCAAATAAATTATTGACATTTTATCAATTTGATCGGTTAGTTGTGAAGTTAATGAGCGTAAATTTGAGATGATATATTAATTATTGATGACATGTCAATAATTCATTAAATTGACAACCATTTATACAACAAAATTGAACAGTAAATCTCGACTCAAAATATAAATATTATGAATAAGTTGCATTTGACGACCATGTGTGATAAAAGTGTGTCAATACTACATGATCACTCGAAAAGTAAGCGATAAATATATAAAACCTAACAACTTTTATAATTATATGAAAATATGAAAATTATGTGTTCTTATTTACTAAAATAATAGAAATTTGAGTGTTTAAAATTTATTTATATTATGATTGGGGTTCGCATTAAAAATCAACCTTGTTAATATGTTGTTTGATTTTTTCATTTTTATTTGAAATGGGATTCCATTCTAAATTAAGTAATATACTTCAGATATGTGCAACATAACTACACTTTATTTGATTTTAATTAACTACACTTTGATTTCCATTAAGACAATTCCACTTACATAAATTGATGATGTAATAGTCGACAAATAATTGTCATTATATTATCAATTTTATTAGACGAATTGAAATCAAATTTAGCCCTTGTGTTGGAAAAATTATAGGTACTATGAATGTGTGCTTGAAAATGATTTCGAGAAAAATGGTTATACTAAAATATATGCAAAAATAAATAAATAAAAATCCTGAAGTGTAGTTACACAAGTGAAACAAATCGAAGTATAATTACTTGATTGATACTAATTGAAAGTATAGTTACCGTGGGTGGAATATAACCAAATAAATTCAGTAAAAATTTAAACATTACATAATAAACATTTCCATTCTGCTAGAAATTAAATTGCTTAGTTATTCGACAATTACAATCTTTATTTAATAATAAAATTAAACTGACAGTAAGGTTAGTGTTAATTTATTCATTTCATAAAATAATAAGATCACTAAATAAAACATTAAAATATTTATTCAGTTGTTTATTAAGGGCACGTTCTATAATAATTATGAGAATTGATTTTTTTGATCATTAAAAAGAAAAGTAGGTCCCACTTGTGAGTAAAGAAGTCAAAAATGATGGCTGAAATAATAAAATAACTGTAAAAAATTGCTACCTAATAGGGGATTAAGTGTTTCAATTTTTTTTGAAAAAAACCTTAAGATAAGATTTAACTAAAATTATCATGTAAAAATAATAAAATTAAAAGTGGTAAGAGTGAAGTCTAATCAGATCAATGACTTGATTCTGATTCTCGTTTGGGAGGGTAAAATTTTGGAAAAAAAATTATGATATTTTTAAAAATCCTCTCTCTGCTGGATGTCACATTAGGCTTCTAATAAGAAATAAAAGTCCATAACATGGATCTGAAGCCTTTTAAGAGGCCCTATTTAAGTCCACAAAATGGATGTAAAGTTGGGCCTCCACAAGAAGCCATTTAGGCCCACTCACAAAATCTCCCACAGAATTCTTATTGAAATAGGAAGGTAAACTAAAATCAAAGTTTACATTGATACAACAGCCAACTTCAAATATTACATTTATCACTTAGCTCCCGTTTGACCCCTCATTTTGTGGAAAAATCAATGATTGAAATAGTGTTTTTTTTTTATAAAAACGAGTAGTTGAAAAAGAAAGAATTTTTCGATTTACGTATAATACTATTTTATAAAAAATTGCGTGATTAAACGTAAATGAGAGAAAAATGAAATGTAAGGCTTAAAAAACATACTGTATCTTGAAATTATCAATCAAATTAATACGTACTTTTCCATTAGGGAAAAGTTCTATGTTTATAACATATTATCAGAGAAAGAAAATGCTGAATGCAAGGGGAAAAAAGAGAGGAAAATCAGAGTCTAATGCTTGGTGTTCTCTAGTAAAGGAAAAGTACTAAAATATGAAAAACAAAAACAAGAAAGCAAACTGTTCACTGTTCACCGACTGAATATTCCAATAATGGACTACTGGGGCTGTTTTACCTTTGCTTTCGAGGTCTCCCACGTGGATTCTAACATCAGCCTTGAAACCTTAGAAATCCATTCAAGTTTAGCTGCCTCAGAAATATCCCACAAACAAATGAATGAGTTTGGCAACTTTTTGTATAAGTTTTTTTTTTTTGTTTTTTCTTGTTTTTTTGGGTTTCTGTGAAATTTATAGTTTTATGAAGAAATTATGGATTAAAGAAAGAGAAAAGAACTTATTGATTTTTGTTTGAAAAGGGGAAAAAGGAAAAGAATAATTTCTGGGTTTAATTATCTTAGCGTGATATTGAAGAAATGAAGTGGATTTAATGTTTTCTGCAATGGAAATGCTTAAAAATTTCGGCTAATGTTATGCTTCAGGTTGGTGAGATCCTTGGCCGATTTGAGAAGAAAGTATTCTCCTTGAAAGGTAGCTTTTTTCTTTTTCAACTTTCAAATTATTGCTTCTTATCTATTACCGTCCACGACTTTTCGAAAGTGTACGAGTCAAAAAGAAGGGATTCTGGCATTCTGCCCGATGAAATTAGAGCTTGTTTGGTTAAACCTAAAAGAAAAGTAAATTAGGGACTCAATTTTTCATTCTTACTTTTCCTTTAGAATAAGAAGAAAGGAATGGAAGAAGTTAGTTTTCAATCTCACCATAATTATAAGTGTTGAAAGTTTAATAACTTTATTGACAGAGTTTGAAAATAAGCTTGGGCCCCAAGAAGTACCCAAGTTTTATGGAGGGGAAAGGACCCGCACAAGTTTGGGTCACCGTTGAGCAACTCAGCTCAAGGCTCAGGTTAAACTAAAATATTTTATTTGAATAAATTCTTTTGAAATTTGACCTATATTAGATTGGACCTAGTCAAAGTGATATGGGAATGGCTCGAACATTGTAAATGATCCAATTCAAGCACCGTGACTGTTGAAATCTAGCAGTATCTCAATTTGAGCAATGTATCTTCACTTCTAAAAGACTTTTCTCGGTTCAATTAAAGTGATCATGCAAAAGTTGTTTCCTTTTGTTTAATCATGCCTCTTCATCAATGATCTCACCTTGTAATTCACATTCAAGAAAATCAGTGCATTTGGATGAACGGCAACGTTCAAGTCAAATTTCATTGTAAAAAATTCTACATGCTTCTCCCTCTTTCATGTAAATCTTTCCTTATACCTGTTCAGAGGGGAGGAGGATAACACTTTTGGCACTGACATTATTAAAAAAGCCTTGATTTATTTTCTACTTATGATTTCCATCGTCATGAATTTTCTTTTGTTACAGGTTTGAAGCTCATCGCTGTGGATCGCCCTTTTGCTGAGAAGCACTATGCTGATTTATCTGCAAAGCCCTGCTTCAATAAGCTGGTCGAGCACATTATCTCTGGTCCTGTTGTTGGAATGGTTTGGGAGAGAGGGTAAGGATATGGTGACTACTGGCAGGAAGATTATTGGAGCCACCAATCTGCAATCTATTAATAACACGTTTGAATCAGACCCCAACTTATTAATACATTGATCGATCAAGCAGGTAATTAAAAAATATTTTGCTTAGCAAGAACAATTTCAAATTACTTGGTTTTTTCGCCATATCCTGTAGTTGAAGCAATCACGATATAGCGATTCAAATTACTTTGTTCGATTTCATCCACACTCGCAAGAAAGACCAATGGCCTACAAATCTAACATCGGAGAGCCCCGAAGCAATCTAGTTAAAGCACTAAAAAGAGTAAGACTCACAACAGAACTTGAGAAGCTGCCATTAGATCACAAATCTATCATAAAAAGGCAATTTGTCTTCCAAAAATGTTACTGCTGTCATACTATTGACTAAGGAGGCTATATGAGGGCAAGTCTTCAAGGCGTGTAATGTCTTCTTGCAGAAGCTCCGTTTCCAGTTGATGACGAGTAGCTTTCATCACAGTCTTGAGGGAACCACAGAAGAAAACAAAACAATGGTATAAATGAATCATTCACAAATATGTAAGCGGAAGAAAATGGAAAGGAGTATCATAAATGTGCCGCTGTTAAATGTTATAAAAGTTTGAAGAGATGATGATAAACTGTAGAGATAAATTTGGTTAACCGATATGACCAGAAATTTACATAATTTTCTATGTTTTTTTTTTAATCACACGATGATATAGTAATAGTCATATTGTTTCACAACAAATAACAGAAGTAGTTCATAGGTTCTAAATACAAGAGAATCATTATCGGTGGCTATATCAAAGTAGAAAAGGCTGACCTAAAATTAGCAAAAACGATATCAGTAGCTCATTGTTTTTCATAAATTGACCCATATATAATCAGTCATTTCCCAGTCCTGATGCACTTTCTAAAGTCCTATTTTCAGTTAACAAAACCTAAAACCCAGAAATTTCTACAGCACCGGTAAAGATGGACGGGATGCAGGCAGAAGAAAGTGTAAATTTGATGCTATTTTTAATCACATAAACAAAAAGGAGAAACTTACATTGAAGTCCATGTAAGAAGCATGCATGGCTAGCCACTGATGGTCCATTAGATTGAATGCGATGCAATATAGAAGGTCAAATGCTGATTCATTCTCTGACATGTAGAAAGCAGGAAGAATTCATGCTTTAGCTAACACTAACAAGTTCCCTTTAGGAAATAAAGAAATTTTTGCCAAATTTGTGAGTTATCCACCCAAAAAAAAAAATCAAATGGGCACCTAAAATGTCAGCTTACTTGATCTAATGAGCAGAACATAAAGAATATCCACACTTCTTTCAATGTCAAAATTAACACTTTTGAGACTTTAATTCGGTATGGCGGATGTGGAGGTTAGTACCTGCAAGAAACTTCAAGAAGATAGCTCCTACCGACGTTCGAGGCTTCACTGGAATGGTAAGACAAAATGTCAGCTGATGAAACAAACATCAAGCATTCAAAATCTCATTTATGTTGTGGGATTATTCCCCGAATCATTCAAGATTTTGCTAATATCTTTTTGTTTGCACATGTAAGTGAAATCTGGAAAGCTATTGCTTGCATTCTTGCAATTTATTCACATCCCTGAAAAGCATTTGCCAGGAACCATGGAAAAGAATTTTGGATCCACACTTAAGCCACTATTTTATGAGCAAAAGTGTGGAAACGTAAAAAAACAAACCAAAACATCAGTAAGTGATCCAGACTCATCAATTATAATTAAAAAAAGATGAAGATTATTTTCATTTCCACAAAGGTCAATCTTGGATTCTGATGGTTATATTTTATTTTATTTTATTTATTTATTTATTTATTTTTGGGTGGTCGAGAAGGTGTTAAAGGATCCACATATATTTTTAGGAGTAACCACAATAAAGAAAACACTATCACAAAACTCGTTATTTGGTCACATAGTAGTCCTTTGCTGTCAAAATTGAGAAGGTCGGGTCCTTTCTGGCAACAAGATAAAAATAAAATAAAATTCACCTGCTTCAAGATCAAGCATCTGAATAAGCATAAATGTGATGTTGACACCAGCCACAGCAAATGGGTATTCCCACAATGCCCGATCACCTTGCTGCTTTCGAAGAAGCTCCTGAAAAGATTTCTGCGGGAGAAAAATTAGGAAGCAAACAAACATTGACCTGCATATCCCACTGAATGGAAAACAAAAAAGCGCAGATGAACAAAAATGACGGAAAAACTGTAGACAGAATGTTGGACTTGTAAACCCCCATAAAAAATGTCAAACAAATCCGATGGCAAGGAGGAAGGTTGTATGTATGTACAGGCATGTTCCTTAACCTTTCCCAAAGCAGCCCGCATACCATGTGGCATAAAGCCACCTCTTATTCTAATGTATTTCTGGTCCTGCAGAACTTTCCTCACTCTAGCCAACAGGTAGCAATATGCAGGCTTTCTACCCCAAATTTCCAAAATCAAAAAGCAAAACAAAGTATTATATTTTTAAGATAAAAAGGAAATCAATTCAAACATATGAACAGTATCTACTTCAGTTCAACAAATAATATCAATATTAGTTAGAAGAAACAAGACCATGACAGTGAGGAAAGTCCAAAGCAAGAAGGTATGAAAATGCAGCCCATGATCAAATTCCCACGCAGAGAAAGATCTCAATGACCAAAACTTATATTCAAACCATTCAGGTGGGCAATAAATTGCAATAAAGTGAATTTTCTGGCTGCTTTTGTATTATACAAAGCAACAATTTTGCAAACATTTACTATAAAAATGAGCAATCGTGAGAACTACAAGTCATTCTTCTAGATATGCAGATTACTACAATTAAAAAAAAAAAATGCATAAAAGTTTCATTATCAATAAGGAGCCATTCTCAAGTAATTACACCAAGGTTCATAAGCTTGATCAAACGCATTAGACAGGAAAACAAACATTATCAAGATGAGAGAGAGAAAGAGAGACATACTGGGAAATTTCTTGCGAAGTATAATAAATTTTCTAGAGATATGAAACCACCGCCCCTAACAAAAAGAGCATATCACATTTGAAGATTACAAAACCGTGGCATAACCACCATAAAAATTATAGTAAAAACTGCATTTGACATGAAGAAAGTTGAAAAAAATAATAGCATACCGGAAGTCTGTAGATGGATCCTTTCCCTGCCAACCCATTTCCTTCCACTGCTCAGATATTAAACCTTGGAGTTCGTCCTCGGGAAAGGCTGCATTCCACAGTGCCCTAAGAGCTTCCTATAGACAAAAGCTTACTCTTTGAGAAAGAGAAGCACCCCTCAAAGTTCGGTCTAATCTTAAAATAGAAGGGAGGCCTCTCCAATCTGTCTGGCCAGAATGATGTATTAAAAAACATACAGAACCTATCCCTAAACCACACCTGATGTTCATGAAGAGAACTGTCATAGTTAACATCTATTCGATTCTGTAGCCTCTGTAGGCATTCCTCCTGAAATAAAAAATGAAATGAGACATCAAGATCTAATGGCTTATGTTATAGAATCGTGGGCCAAAAAGATGATTAATCAAATAGCACAAAACAAAAGCAAAGAAGAAAGGTACTTCTTTTAACTGCATTAAGTCAATCACTCAATAGACACACTAGTCTTTTCAGTTGATCAAATACAAACTTATGCAGGAACGAGTATTTGATACATAAACACACGCATATATGCAACTCATCAGTTTGGTGCGGAGAGTAAAAAACATATAAATCAATGTTCCAACTTCAAAGTAGTCAAGAACATTGAACATTGATATCCAAATAGGACTTGCTTTAGACCCCGTGCTATCCCACAAATTGACCTCGACAAGGACCATGAAACTAAATTTCAAAGAACTCAAACCAACCAGAAAATTACCTGCAAAATGGTCAAATCAAATGATGGGTGAGCATCACTCTCACATCTTTGAGCACAAACACATGAAAGGCTTCTGCCTAGCCACGCTGCTGATCCTGCCACAACCTCCGCTGTAACAAAAATTGGCAAAGAATATGATTGGAAAAAGAAATGGGCATGGCAAATTAGGAATTCTCTAGAGAGACTATGATTAAATAAGATACGCTGAGAAACAAAGACCAAAAAAAAAAAAGGTAATAGTCAATTTCCTCCAAAAAGCACATACCACAGTTTTATCTGCATGCGATTGAACTCCAATTCTAAAAACTCAACCGTAGGTAGCTTTTAATGAGAAGCTCATATCATTCTAGGTCTGATCATAATATTCAATAGCCAAAAGAAAAAAATAATCAACTTGGCTAGATAAAAGGGTACTATGGGAGAATTATGCTCTAAATTCCAACGTCTGTCCAGCAATTATATCTTTTAGAGGTGTATGTTAGATCACATATCATATGGACAACAAAACTGCAACTTGAAGTAACTCTGCAAACATAAATCTTGCAAAAAACAAATAAGACGATTAGAAATTTTAACATTTATGTGAGAGAAATACCTCTCCTGATCTGAAAGTTTTCATATGCTTAATTTTGATAGTGTTAGGTTGCATTTATACATGCATTACATTTCAATTGAAAATAGTACAATGTCTAGTTGCAGTAGATCCAAAAACCAAATTCATGTAGTGTTCGAATGCTGTCTTCTGACTGCAGACGAACACAGAATGGTGATGTGCAGCTTAATGGCAATGCTCCGCCCATTCATCAATGCAAGTATAGCCCTTTTTTTTTTTTTTTTTTTTTTTTTTTAAATATGACCATGGGTGTCCGGGCCAACTTACACGCAACTCAATTAATCCCACAGTACTCTGAAATTTATAGCCGGATGCTCACCTTAGTAGCCCCGAGGGACTCGAAACGGTAATCATCGGGGAGCAAGCTTAAGACCTAACCACTGAACTACCCCTCAATGCAAACATAAACAGTAATTGTATTGCAGCTACAAAATAAGAAGAAAAAATGGTTCTGTCACATGCTGACTTCATTTCAAACATGTGCAGTAAAAAAAATACAATTATTTGTTCTCTAAAAAAAATTTAATAAATCTTTAAGTAAATAGTGTATGACAAGTAGTATTTACTATTAGGAATTGAAAGACGGCAATAAGAGCTCTACTAACAACAAAAGTCCCAGATATAAAATGTTTAGAAGAAAAATACAGCTTGTTTTTATGCATCAGCCCAACACGAGGCAAGAACTATTCCATAGACCATAGGTGACATGCTCAATTTAGTATCTATTAAAGCACTGAAATTCAAACGTCTGCACTGGCGTACTGTCCTCTAGCAACCATGCGTCAAAAGCATATCATAAGAGTGTGTATTATCACCTCGACGCACCGTTACAAAGTGACAGGAAAGACCTCGAGCTAAAAAAAATATATTTACGAAGTGCCAAAAAAATTCGAAACAAATACATATAGAACAAGACCAAATAATTTCCGGTAATTCAATGAGTGTTAGTAAAGAACATTAATAATTGAAAACAAATTCAGAATAATAAATAGGAAACTAACCAAGAATCTCGACGCAAGTAGGCATGAATTAGACTAATTTCAAATTCAGAGATCTAGAACTCCAGAATATTCAGTGTACACATAAATACTGGTATACATACATATACCCGGGTAGAGTCACTCCCCCGCGCGCTAATAGACGAAGATGTAGATATAAAAAAGTATATACCGGAAAGTACAAGAAAAGTGAAGAGATAGAGAGAGAAACATAAAAAAATATAGAGAGATGGAAAGTACAAGAAAATGGAATACGGTATACCGGAAGTAGAATGGCAATTGTTCCCTCGATCAAGACCTTGCGAAATTCGCCTCACCGCCACAAACGATCCTCCTCCTCTATCATCCATTCCTCTATTATTACTCTTTTTTCAGTCAATCAATTTCCCGAAAATTCCAATCCTAACCAAAGAAAAACTCTCAATACTCTTAATTAACTAATTTCACCAACTCCTTCGAATGCAACAAACCGAAATTTGAATGCGAACTGAAATCGCGAGAATCTTCGGCGAAATGTGCAACGAATTTAACCCAACGAGTGCTTTCTTAAATGATTTATTTAAGATTATTGAAGATTTCTCTGTTGGGGTTTCAAGATCCGCTGTATATTAACAAAAACTCGAAAATTTCTCTGTATCGAGTTATAGATATGCGCACATATATAGAACCAATATAACTTTTATACATGTACGTATATGCTGTTGATTTTTGCATACACAGCTTGACAGATAGCGAGCAGATAAATTCTCTCTCTACATTTTACTCTCTCTCTCTCTACGGAATGGTGAAGTTCTGTTTGTATTGGACTGTTCTTTTGAGCTGGGTCGCGTGCTCTTCGCTTGTTTTATGAGAGAGAGAGAGGGAGAGGCGGCGATAATTTTGTGAAGATGATATGGACTTTGGTAACGCTATTAATTTATTAGAGCCTAAAAATTTAACTATTAACAATAGAATATTTTATTTTTAAAATTTTTAATGCTATTTCTTAACCGGGTACCTGGCACAAAATGTTCATACCTTTCAAGTTTATTGTGAAAAATATTTCTACCTTTTACTTTTTAACATTTTGGTCCATATCTTTCACCTTTCTTTGCGTTGGACGTTCTTTTTATCATTTTGTGACGTGAAATGACCAAAATACACTCCTATTTAAATAAAAAATAAAGAATAAATTGTAACTATAGGTCCAAACTTTTTAAAAAGTGTAAATTAGTCCAAATAAATTATTAAAATATTCAAAATAACAAATAAAAAAACTCTTTCTTAATCCTCTTCACCTCCCCTTCCTTACACCACCATCATTGTCACCGCTAAAACCATTGGAGCTCACACCACAACTGTTGCCATTAACTCCAAACACATATGATAGAAATTTGATACAAATACTACTCAACTGAAAGGGGATCTAAACCTATATACTTTGAACTGTCTTCAAATCAATTGCTTGATTTGTGCAAAATATTTGAAGACCCATATTTGTAATAGCTTCATCGTGATGAGATGGTGCTAAATATGGTGGTTCGCAATCATAATGTCCACCATAGACGTCGGAATTTCGCTTGAAACCTGCGTGATGACTACGTTCGAAATGTTTGGTTTTAGATGTTGATTGGGTGGTTGAGTAGGTGTTTTGGGACCATGGTTTGATGCATCATGATGAGGGAAATCTACCAATATGTTGGGCTTGGGTTGGGAGTCGTCGAAAAGGGGGCTGCCAACAGTTTTGATTGTGCGACTACCAAATTTTGGAGAGAAATTCCGGCCAATTCACCTGGAGTTAGGGCCAACTGTTGGGTGAGTTGTGTAAATGACAGTAAGGGCTTTAAGTTGGTACCGTGATCCGGTGGCCATGGTGGCCAAAATGTGGTGAAAATCATAGCTAGGAGGAGGTGAGAGAGTTTTTTTTTTTTTTAATATTTTTATAATTTGTGTGACTAATTTGCACTTTTTTAAAAGTTTGGGCCTAGTTGCAATTTATTTTTTATTTTTCCTTTATTTTTTTGTTTTATTTAAATAGAAGAGTATACTAATCATTTTACGTTAAAAATTGATAAAAAGGACGTTCAGCGCAAAGAAAGATGAAAGGTAGGGACGAAAATGTTAAAAAATGGAAGGTAGAGATGTTTTCCACAATAAATTTGAAAGGTAGGGATGTTTTGTACCAATTACCCTTTCTTAACATCACTAAACTTTAATCTCTTTGCATTGAGCATAGTTTCAAATTCATCATCATGTGTTACCGATGGACTCTTCATACGATAGTAGTCGAGGGCAAAATGTTAGACTCTTACAAATAATCGAGATTTCTGCCTAATTCTTGATAAGTTTTAAGAATCTTGTGACTTTCAATTATGAAAGAAATTCTACTAAATGGCAAAAACCCTCCATTGAGCAACTATAGTTCCATCTCAATTGTACATACGTTGTTTTATAATTTGATCGACTGCAACCACAAAGCAGCAACCAAACAATGACTTTGAGTCTGTTAAGTTAAGATTAAAGCTCACTAAAAAAGAATTTTGTTGACAAATAACAAACTACTTATTGCCTTAGAAAAAAGAAATAATTAGCGAGCTTAAAAACTTAGTCAAACATTTTGACATTAGAGTCAAATTAGAGTATACTCTATAAGCCTGTTTGGAGGTGATTTTGAGAATTGATTTTTTGATCGTTAGGAGAAAAGTGGGGTCCACCTGTGAGAGAAAAAATCAAATATGACGGATGTGATAGTGAAATAACGATCAAAAAATCAATTTTTTGGACAAAAAAATCACTCCCAAACATACTTTATATTGACTCATGAAGCAAGCACGAATATATTCTTCTCCCAACAAAAAGTGCTTAGCTTTAAAAAAAAAAGGAAAAAAAAATTTAAAAATCAAATCGAGAACAAGAAGATTAGGGGCTTAATTAATGTGCCTACCTTTTAGTAATCACTTGGATTTCGTCTTTCCCTTTAAAAAGGAGCCCAAATTCTCACATGGGGTGTTGGCTATCGTGGACCCTGATACCATCTTTAGATCCAATTGAAGCTTCCACCCCCAACAACCCAATTTTGTAGTTTACTTGTGGTTACATATATCTTCCATGGTCTACCTGTGTCAACAAACTCTTTGGTCAATGTTCCGAGTTCATCTGTCCATTCTCTTGATGAAAAGGGCTCCTCTAATCAAGTCAAGGTGGACCCTTACTTGATTCGACGTGGATTTCAAATCAGCCACGACCAAAGGTAAAAAATTTTGATTCTAAGTGTGGATAAAAAATTTTGAACGGAAAATAAAGGCTTGGATCAGAATTTTATTTTTTGGGCGTACAAGTAAAAAAGTCTAATCGATCAAAACTACTATAGATAGACATGAACTATTTATGATTCTCCAGCCATGTTAACTCAAATGATTAAAGACGTGATATAAACACATTCATACAATACAAAAATACAATTAACTTTTCATTATAATGAAAAAGGGGTCATGAGTATCAAATCCATTTAAAAGTTTGTACTAAATATATATAATTTAGTGCAAAAGCAAGTTGATATAATATAATAATAAACAAGAATTTTATAAGTTAAAAGTATAAGAAAAGACGAGGTAGCTAAAAAGTAGGCAAGTTGGGTTTAGGATGTCTCGTGACTTTAATTATTTCATGTGCCAACAATGTTTTGTCGTGGTCCAATATTTGCTTCTCTTTAGAAAAAGCTCTAAAAATGTCAAAGAAACATTGTACACAGACTTTTTTTTTTCTTCATGGGACATTTCCTTTTCAATCCCGCTTTACTCAATACCTAATGCCCACGGAAGGAAAAAGCTAATTTGCATGATTCTTGGTTATCTCATTAACTCATATGGCCAATGTTGATGCTAATTAATGGTAGTATTCTCGTGATTAGATTTCCCCAAATATAAAGTTTAGAGGTTCTATTGAAGTTGGTAACTCATTTGAGAACACGAATCTTGAAATTTAACTATTTTCTTGATACTTCAGATGAATCAATTACTCATTTGAACTCTTTGTTTATGATCGAACTTTGGAATTCTCTTTTAAACATCAAAGTTGTTAAGATGAATTATCTAAAACCCTTATACAATAGTCATTGATTTCGTATTCAAACGACTTGAAATTTTATAATGCATTGAATTATAGAACCAACCCCACCCACCTAACCCTAAAGCAGAGGGGAGATGGGGTGAGGGTTGTGCTCGGAAAAGCAACATAAAATATCTAATAAGAGATATAGTGAAAGCTACAAAGCTATGAAGACTGGCTTAAGTCTCAACATCATTGTGTTGAAAGCTAGAAATAAATGTGACTAACATAACATAAGGGACCATCGTTTGTGCATTTACTATGATATCATGAAAATATAGTTAATTAATGTAACATCAATTTTTAGTCAAACGAATTAAATGAAAGACACCTAGTGTGCAGTATGTAACGACAATGTCAAAAAAATTTCAATTTCGCGATGTGAATAGTGAAGGAAGAACACGTCATTTGGATTAGAGCTGGGGCACGAGAAGGCTAGTAAGAGACCTATAGGTGACAGACAATTGCTACTTAAAAAAAAAAAAAAAAAAGGTTGAACCCCAACCTTGAGGGTCCCCTACCACCCCTGTTCTGACAGACAATTGTTACTAGATAGGTGTACCAATTGTTGAAGGCAAAACACATTATCGTATCATATCTTGAATTTCTAAATAAACTAATTTGATAAGGTGTTGGAATCTAAGTATAACTATATCCAACCAAGAGAAATGTATGTCAATGGTAGGTCATCAGATTGTATTCAGTCGAATTTTAAATGTGCTTCTCATGTTGTAGTCGTTTACATATTCCAAGAATTAGGTGAATTGAGCATGTTGATTTTAGTTAAATTGAGTTTGGAACTAATTTTAACTAATGATTTTCATAATTCGATTTGTTTGATTCTTTCTGGTTAGGACTTCAATTCATTCTGGTTAGAATTTCATAAGTCGATTTGTTCGATTTTCATAAGTCGATTTGGTTGCGAGTAGGGCCAGACGTTTAATAAATTTGATTTGTTGAATTGATGTATTATGTCACTGTCATTTAATAAATCATTTCTCGTGTATTCATCTGTATATATATAAATCATGAAATGTTGGGAAAGGGAAAATGAAGAAACAAACACAGAGCACAAATACCATTTGCTAGATTTCAATGACTGGGAGATATGTGAAAATTCGGGATCCGCCTTAAAAATGATGATGAAATGTGAGCACAATTAACAAGAACAAGAGAATGGGATATACTCAATTTTAAAATATAATTATCCCTCCAAAATCCTTTAATAAGAACTGAATTTCACCGGCCAACTTTATTTATTTATTGTTTTGTACTCAATCAAGATGATTAAGTGTGCGATACCTGTTTATTGAAAACTGTTGTTTATTGAATTCATCAAGATTAACAAGATTTCAAGATACAATTTTTACTTTAACATAATAGTACTCCGACCTATTGAACTCTAATCCTTACGTTATGAAGGATGTGATAGAAAATTTGATTCTTTTTCAAGAAACAAGAAACAAACCGCATTCACTTTTCCATTTATTAATTTGAAGATGACTTGTGCCCCTTCCAATTTCTTACTCCACCTCCACAAAATAGACGAGAAGGGTCATATTTTCTCTTCCAAAAATGACTTCTCCAGTCGGGTCAGTCGAGAAAGGCATGAGATACTTACCTAAGCTTATTTTGATATTTTGTCAAGTATTTTATCTGTCAATGGACTAAAACACAGATTTCTTTTTTGTTACACGATCTATTTTATCAAACAAGGCAAAATTGCGTTGTGCATGGTGAAGTGGTTGTGACATGCTACTTGGTTAGGTATTTATTTCATTGCAACATTATCATAAAACATCTGAGGAGGTCCAAATCCAATAACATGCCAAGCAAGAAAGGCCGGATTTTGTTCGGTATGATGATCCATCAATCAATATTACAAAGAAACACAAGACTTTCAATCAGAAGTATGCATAAATTATATAGAGTTGAAATTATTTAAGGACCAAGCAAATGAAATCAAGTTATTTTACTAGGGAACATTTCTTTAAAGATGAAGAACTTTTGCTTCGACTGAATGAAGAAATGCACGGATTATGAATTTTCTGGATTAATGGAGATGTAGAAAGAGCTCCCGATCTTGGTCCGTAACTCATAAAGGGAGTGAATGCAAGACCCTTGATAAATGGTTCGTCGTTAAGAGGAAAGATGAAGAAAGTTATAAACGTTGAGTTTGAGCCATCATTAACGTTGTTTTTCGAAGCCCACGAACATGTCTAGAACTTGGCCATAGGCTAAAGTAAAATTAATTGTTAAAAGAGGAAATTTCAGAATCTAAGACGTTTAATAATCTCATTTAAAAAATCAGAGGTCAACTTTACTATTTCAAAAATTAGATATGTTATTAATTAATTAACAAATATAAAAATTAATTAATCTATGTAATCTAATTTCAAACCCTAATTTATTCCTACCTACCTTTCTCTCTCTAGTCTCATGATCTCACCTCTCAACCAGACAACACCCTCTGTCGCCTCACCTCTCAACCTAAGAGTGCCGAACTGAAGCCACAAATTATTTCTCTATTCTCTTCGTCCTCGACGATCTGTCTCTGTCTATTCTCTTTTCACTACCTACTCTTTCGGAGATGTAGATTGCCACTGCCCAAAGCAGAAATGTAGCAACGATGCCGACGAGTAACTACGCATGATCATCACACGGGTGCTGCGAAACAGCCCGCCGCGATGAAAATGGTGGTTTGTTGATGAGACCGTGGTTGTTTGTTACTGATAGTTCTATGAAAGAGTGTGCAATTGTGGTGGTGGCTGTAGCGGTTATGGTGTTTGCGGTATGGTGGTGGTGGCTGTAGTGGTTACGGTGTTTGCGGTGCTCTAAGATGGTGGTGATATTGGTGGTGCTTGTTGTTTTTTGGTAGAGCCGAAGGAAATGGTTGATTTAAGGTGGTTGTGTTGGCGATTGTTGAAATAGATAGTGGTGGTGGTGACTACGACGCTTCCACGTTGAGTTTGGGAAATTTTGATGTTAGTGAGGTGGTGGCGACGATGATTTTGTTGGTGTTTGGGCGGCGATTCTAATTTTGCGAGGTCTAGTGGTGGTAATTGTCACACCTCTTATTTTTAGTCAAAGTCAAGAAATATAATTCGTCAAGTCAAAGTCAATAAGGATTTAAATTGAACAAATAACTTTCATGGGATTTAAATTGAAATTTCAAGTGATTGAGGGTTAGAAGTGATATAATAAAGGAATCCAAGGATTTAGTTTCTATTATGGAAATGAAATGACTAAATGTAATTGTATGAAGATTGGGGGACTTGAATTGCAATTATTCAATATTTATCCATTAAATATCATAAGATTGGGGGACTTGACTTGCAATTATTCAATATTTATCCATTAAATATCATACATATTTCTCTATTTTCTCAATTTTTTGGGAAAAAAATAAGAGAAGGGTCGGGAGGAAGAGAGAAGGGAAGAAAGAGAGAAAAAGGAAGAGGAAAAGAAGAAGAAGAAGGTTTCAAGCTAATGTCCTCAACTTCTTCAATTTCTCTTTTGATTTAAAATGGTAAGTACAAGTATATTGAATTAAATTTTATAAAGGTTATGTGAAATTTGCTTTAGTTCAAAGTTTAGCAAGAATTATGTGTTATTGATATGTATTTGATGTTATAAATAAGAATATAGCAAAGAAATGTTTATTTGGATATTGTGATTGAAGAAAGTGGAAACTTTGAAAATGGGTTTGTGAGATAAAAGCATATTCTTTAAAATTCTTGTGATTATATAATTCTAAACACTTAAATTAAGGATTTGAAATTGGATTCTTTATTTTTTCCAACCATTTTCGAGCTATTGTAGTATAGGTCCTATTTTTGAAATTTTGTCGAGAAAAGCACTATTTCTGTCCATGTTTTCGATAACAAATTTCAATATACAGAAATTGGTACCACTTTTCAATATTGTGGAATTATAGTGCTAGTTTTGTCAATCATCCGATTTTGTGGATTTTAAGTATGGAAACAAAATTAAGTGTTAAATATTTGGGGTTTTGATGTTAAAATAATTTATGTAGATGAGTATGTGTTGTTAGTGACCCTAAACATAATTATGAGATTGAAAATAAAACATATCAAGTTTTCATTGGTAAATTATTATTTCTAATGGTAGGAAAATACTCAAGGCATCTTATAAAGGGATATGATTTATTGTAGCGAGAGCGCAATATCATATTTCGTATTTGAAAGTGAGGCGACAAGAAGATTGAAATCATGATCGACTATGACTTGGTGAGTGAATACAAACTTTTTTTTTTCAGAAATTAGTAATTGTTAAATTTATATTATATTAGAATTTTTTTTTTGTTTTATATAGTTTATTTGACAGTATGATTTTTAGAATAAATTGGATTTTTTAATTTCTTTTAAAATTAAATTCAGTTCAGTTAAATCATTTGATTAACAAGTTATATGAATATTAAATATTTCAGCATAATTAAAGTTATCTATAAAATCATCAAAAAGTACCCAGGTGATTTTACCCTAGTCTGCACTGATGTGAATGTGTTTCCACAGTGTATGACTTTATATGGTTATTTTACCTACTCTGCACTGGTGTGAATGTGTTTCTACAGTGTATGATTAGTTATAGTGATTTTAGTTGCTCTGCACTATTATGAAAGTGTTTCTATAGTGTATGACCAGATTATAACATATGGACAGCTCTGCGCGCGCATGACCAGAATTACAGAATTAAATAATTTTGCCATGTACATCGTTACTAATCGATACATGAGTAAGCTTATTCCGAGTGCCTTTTTGGTGTGATTTTCAGTATAATACGACTAATCAGATTTCAAACTACAGAATTTAGTTTATTCATTTTGTAACGTAATGATTTCAGCTTATAGTACTGTGAAATGGTATTTTCACTTATATTTACTAATATCAGATTATTTATATTCATTATACTTTATAGTTGCTTATATAGAATGAAGAACAAAGAATTTTATGATGCAATCATGTTTACTTTTAAAAGTGTTACTAGATTTCAGAATCTCAAAGTTTAATAGAGTAGGAATTTTCAGAAAATATGCATAAAAGAAAAAGTATATTTATTTGCATATTATCCACTTATTGAACTATAAGCTTATATTTCTTTCACCCTTTATCTTTATCAGATAGTAGTCGAATTGAGTAGCTTTGGAGCTTGTTGAACCACCGAATTGAGCCACATGTCATAGGTTGTATGACATCCTTTATCAAATTATACAGTATGTGTTCTTTTGGGTACATGTATCTTAAATCAGAAAAGTTTATCATGGACTCATTATATATTTGATATCTTTAATACATTTGAGGATTTTTGGTTGTAGAGCAAAGTAAATTTTGTCAATATTTTGAGAAATTGGAGTGTCACAGTATAAATTATATGTATAAATTTGGGAAAATTGATTATTGTTCAGGTAATTTTAGTCCATATTTCAAATGAGACTGTCAAAATCTTTTAAAATTTCATTACAGTCAATTGCCTTAGTGGTGGGTTCGACATTTAGCGGGTATCTACCATCGACACACGATGTGTGTCGAGTCCACTAAGGTGATTCGAGATGGGTTGTGTCAGTAATAGTGATAGCGACGGTGATCATTGCTATGATAGTGGGTAGGATGAGATGGGGTTAGATGCTTGTTATCAATTATTTGGTTAATTGTGATTAATAATTGGTTAATTTATAATATGTAACCTAACAATTGTGACTTACAAGTGATTAAGTTGTGATTGAAAAATTAATCGTAACCAATTAATCTAATAATTTGCAAATAAATGAGTTGTAACCAATAAAAATTTTGATTCTGTGACCGACAAATAATCCATGACCTATAAGATCTATGATTCATGATCGAAAAATAATATGTGATATATAAAATTTTTAATTTTTGACTGAGAAATAAGTTGTGACTAAAAATTAATTTATAACTAATTAATTTTTTGATTTGTGACCAATCAACAAAAAATCTAACCTACAAAATTTTTGAATTGTGATCGTAAAATAATTTGTAACATAAAATTTCTAATTTGTGACAAAAAAATAATAAGTGACTAATTAAATTGTTAATTTGTGATCAAAATGTATAAATTTGTGACATAAATATATTTAATTAATGAAGTAAGTAATTAATTCATTAAATTATAAATAAATTTTAATAAAAATATGATTTTTGAAATCTAAAACTTGTTTTCTTTATTTTAAAATGTATGATATTTAAACTCTTATGAAATATTCCCTTGTTAAAATATATTTCATTCCTATTTTGTTTAGTTAGAAAAGTTGATCAAAATCTAAATTAAAGTCAACGCATAATTTTAAC
>NC_036239.1:5229058-5235217 GCF_002742605.1 Olea europaea var. sylvestris
ATCATTGCCAAAAACAAAAAATTATGCCACTATTGATTTCCATTTTTTTCAAACTCTTTTTTTCTACAGGATCATTTTCAATCATACATTCATACAATAAAACATTCTAAAGAATGGAAATCAAACTCAAACCAGGAACTTAATCACCCAAAAACTAAATTAAATTAACTTTGCTTTTCACCCATCAACGGAAAGTTCAATTTTGAACGAACGGAAAAAAACGTTGTAGCCTTAACAACCAGCATGCTACTTGCATATAATGAATTGAATATGTATTCCAAGCTGGCATCAATTATCTTCATTCATAAATTAATCGTTCGTTTCATCACATTATGGAAAAAGCTACAGTGGTACAAATGAAAACACACTGATGTACATCTATGATACATATCTCATTTATTCCAGTGACACGAGATAACTTGAGAGACGATGACAGGACGACGGAAGAACGTTTCATTTGCCACCTAAGGTAGGGAACTGGCGTGGATCTTCGATGAAAGGTGCTTTATTTTCTCCACCACCACTATATCCTCCTATGAAGCCACGTCCTTGGTCCCTCCCTCGACCACCAGGACTGTAGTACCTTTCTGCCGTGGTGGCCTTCAAGAACTTGCTGATGCCGACAGACTAAACCATTCAAAAAGTAAAAATCACCTTTCAGTAGTCTCAAAAAGAAAATTACATTATATATCAGAGTTGTCAAGTTTTAGCATTGACAGCTGCTACTCGTCCACGTGGAAGGATTGGCAGGGCAAAAACATAAAAAAGCACGGATGGAAAAAAGCTGGAAAACAACGACGCAGATCAGAACAGATCTCGCACCACCAATGGACTCTTAACAAATATGTATATACTAGGGAGTATAGATTAATAAACAATTACCTTTTTAACTCTCTCTTCTTTCTCGGTTAACTCTTTCCTCTTATCCTTTTCAGATCCCTGAAGTGCAGAATCAAATTGAAGGTAAACACATTACAGTGATTTTTACATTGAGAGATAACATGATGTAAAATATAAATTAAAATATTGAAGGCACGAAAAATTCAGCAGGGAGCGTTGATGGATTCACCAATTTGACAAATATGTCATCGGTGTTTCTCTTGTTCGCTAGCTGTTGCATGGATTCAAACTCTTTTACATCAACCTTCCTTTCCTCAGTTTTAAGAGCCTGCAGGGGATTCCTTCTCTCCTCCATGACCTTTTCATACTCTTCAAGTGTCATCTCCTGCAGATTTAAAAAACAGCAGCATCAAAAGTAGCAATAACTGCCACAGAAACAATTGGAGTTAAGAACCGAATTATGTTAAGTCCTCTGGTTCTACCTTATCCTCAGGTTCCTTCTCTTCAACTTCATCCACAGGAGTTTCCTTGTACCCTTCTGTTGCATTCTCCTCACCCACGGGCTTCTCAGCATTTAGATTTTTATCACCTTCGTCAACTTCTTCGGCCTCTCTAGAAAAGAAAAGGCAGAAGAGGAAACACCAGGTTAGCAGACACGGATCTATGGAAGGAAACAATTATTTGAGACACAGTGTATCTCATAATTTTGATGAAGTTTGATGGCCACAGGCAACATGCAATTACTCACTGGGTGGGTTCATCAGTCAGAGTTCCCCAGTTCCCATGGCCAGCTCCTTCACGTTTCATTTCATTTCTAAACATAAAATGAGTTTACGTTTCAGAATAAATGTTCAAAAACCTCTTACATAAAAATATTACCTTATCAAAACTGTTTTAAAGAACAACTTTGCAACATAAAAAAAAGATAAATTTGGTAAAGGAAGATATTTACCCTTGCCCAGTTCCACTATGGCGCTCAAATGCCCTTCGAGGCCTTCGATTTTCCCCTTCACCAACTTCGCGATTGCTAAAACCGCCTCGATGTCTGCCACGGAAAGGCACACGAGGCCCACCATAGCCATCATACCTCTCAGAAGGTTTTCTAGTATCAGTCTCTTCAGTTGGACCTTCACCACCAGAAAATCTCCTATTTCCGTATGAATTGTCATTATAGGTTGAATCTCCGCCACCACGACTACGTCCATACCCACGCCTGCCTCCACGGCCTCCTCGTGAAGAATCAGATTTTGCCTCTCTGACTATACAAATGACAAACAAGAAACAAGTATAAAATCGAGCAGATACCAAAAACATGGGTATGGACATAAAGGAACACCACATTTTGGAAAAGGAAATAGCCAATATATGCTCATTGCAGACATAAAGACTTACATGGAGAAAAAATAAAACCAGATTGTGATTTCATTAACAAGAAAAAGGGGAATATTAAGCAAGTACATTGATCAGGATAGGATTTGGGAGAAATAGCAGAAATATGAAAGAGAACAAATATTAGAAGCCGCCTCCATTCATGAAGCCAAAATTATACACACCACAGGCATGTTTCTAAAAAGCTTGGAATTTATATCCAATACGTGTCGGACGCCAAAACTCCGTTGACAGTGGCATATTCTAGCTATAGCATTTTTTATGCAGTAATAACCAAATCTCTACATTTTCAATCAGCTTATTACCACTAAGGCACTAACTGCTCAAGCGATATTGTTACCTAATGCATGAACACTTCAGTGGTCCAATATTTCAAGACACTTGAGATGGGAAAATCACCTATATATCCAGAGCATAATAAATTTTCCCCCTTCTTGCAACAAAATGTATAATAACTGCCTTCACAGCAAATGAATACAAATAAATGAAAACAAGGAAATAAATAAGAGGAACATTAAAGAAGTGTTGGGACTTTCTTATTTTCAATTGTGTAGAAATGGGTTTTATTGTTTAGTCAAGCAGAGTAAAAATTGCATTTATGTGGCAGTTTGTTACCTGACAAACAATCCACCGCAGTAAGTCCAGATTCATTTTCGTCGTGATCTATTTTTTTTTCTCCAAAAGGTTATCATCATTTTTCCCTCCAATAACCAATTGCTTTCTTCGGAGATGCGTACTGTCTTTTTCCCTTCTCCACACGTTTATCCTTTCACCCCTTCTCCAAATATTCTTCCCCCCTCACCTCTCTGTTAGATTGTTGGAAAGCTTTCTTTCTTTATTCAGTTTGATTTGTGAATTCAGTTGTCATTGAGATTCATTTTTTTGTTTACAACTATTTTAAGCTATGTCAACAAAGAGCACAACTTAGTGTGTCCATCCCCATCTGATTTATATCCAATACGTGTCGGACGCCAAAACTCCGTTGACAGTGGCATATTCTAGCTATAGCATTTTTTATGCAGTAATAACCAAATCTCTACATTTTCAATCAGCTTATTACCACTAAGGCACTAACTGCTCAAGCGATATTGTTACCTAATGCATGAACACTTCAGTGGCCCAATATTTCAAGACACTTGAGATGGGTAAATCACCTATATATCCAGAGCATAATAAATTTCCCCCCTTCTTCCAACAAAATGTATAATAACTGCCTTCACAGCAAATGAATACAAATAAATGAAAACAAGGAAATAAATAAGAGGAACATTAAAGAATTGACGCAGAAGACCATATTTAGATAACTACTATTCCTATTTTAACTAACCGTCGATCCATAAGAATAACTTTTTTTTGATAGGAATCCATAAGAATAAATAAGTGAACAACTTAAACCATCTTCTTCCTCACTACAGGGAAGTTAACAATCTAGAATAATAACAACAAAAAGTCATCCAAGGTGAACTGTTTATGAGACAAGGCATGTAACATTAAGTTACAATAGACAGAGAGTTCTGACAAACAACTTAACAGATGAATCTTATTTGTCCATGAATGGCCACCAATTTAATAAGAATGAAAACCATGTGCAATAAATTAGATATGCCTTCTGTACTCTATAGAACAATAATTTAGCCTTATTCACATTATTGTTCAGATAAATTTCATGAATTATTTTTTCGCTCTGTTGCATGCACACTTCAACTAAGGTAGCATGTCGAATAGGGCATAATGATCATTTTGCGTGACTCCGGAATATTGGAAGTCAAACAACATTGACTTTGTTACCTTAGGCCTATGTCCTTTTAAGGGTGAAACATATAACAATTCAGAGTAAGATTATCATTAGATTACCACCGGGGGAATGGGAGCTAGGGTTTTGAAAAAACTCTCAAATATAGCTTATTCTATTACTTAAATTCCCTAAGCATGAAAATGAGACTCAAAGAGTGAATTATAGTAGGAGTCATTAGAGGGATCTGATCGGTCTCACTCGACTAAAGCTCCAATAAATCAATGTCAATTTAGTCAACTTTTTTACAATTGAGATTTATTTACTAATCTCGCCTTATTCCACTAAAGGGATGGGATTGCACTCTTGGTTCAAGTGTTATTGCAAAAGCTCAACATTGTCCAATAATGATATCCTAGGATTATCACACTAACAAGTCAAACCTGTTTGACCATCCATATTTCAAAGTTGGGCAAAATACTATTATATCCTTCCTAATATATTTTAGTCTTAAAGTTTCATTTTAAAAGTCAATAAATTACAAAACATCACAAATATAGTTCAATGATCTCATCACAAATCATTGAGCTCTGATTCGATTGCTCACAAAATAAACATTCGAAGTAACAACTGTATCACATTATGTTTACGGATCCCTAAATTGTTTTGTCTCAATTCCCAAAACTTCGAGGTATTGATCTTTCAAGTTAGATCCAACTTGTCTTTAGTGTTCAGGAAAATAATATTTTGAAACATTTTTCTTGCTGAATCCCAATAGTAACATGGTTCAAAATCAGTATCATATTGAGATCAGCACTTAATAAAATCGCAGGATATCAATTTTTGTATATACTCAGTTGCACGTGCAATGGCAGAATACTAGACCATATTTTGACAACACCATTTCTTCGAATTTTCTATTTCTAATTTTACGATTCAAAAAAATAAATCAAAAAGTCCATATACTTCACAGAAATGAATAGAAATTCTCACAACAAATATAAGAAGCGATAAACAGATATAGAAGCGTCCGCGCTCACACCCATATCTGTATACTTGTAGAGATAGAGATTGAGAGAGGGAGAGCTGACCAGCCTGAGAAGGGGGAAGAGGCTTGGAGGGAAGCTGAGCCGCCGCCGGTTTGTTCTGCTGCTGCGTCTGCTGCTTAATCGCCGGCTTACCCGATGAAGCCGAGACTTTCTTGGGCTGTTGTGAGGCAATCAGCTCCAATGGATTCTCCGCATCATCGTCCCCCAGTAAATCAAACGGGTTTACTGTCGCCATTTCTCCCTCGCGACACCAAAAGAAAAACCCCTTGCTTTTGAGATGAACCCCAAAAATAATAACCCCTATTTTACCTCATTCATTATTGATTAGTGAACCAGAGAAGTCAAAGAAACAAGACGACAAGAGAGTGTGTGTGATCCGGTGAAAATCCCTGTCCACCGCAATTTTATTGTTGTTTATTATTTCCATGGAGCTCGTATCGTCACTACTGTGAGCTTTCTCTATTTTCGTGTGTATTTTTATTTCTAGTGTGATACGGGCATATTATGTTTGGGGTAACCGAGGAATGGATTATGAGCCTGTTTGAGACACTTTTTTTTTTTTTTTTGTCTTTGAAAAATTGATTTTTTAACTGTTATTTTACTATTTCAATCCTCATATTTGACTTATTCTCTCACAGGTGGACTGCATTTTTCTCTTAACAATCAAAAAATCAATTCTCAAAATCACTCCCAAACAGTAAAAAATAATAATAATAATGCGATCTAATATCTATGACTAATGATGTTAGAAAAATGATCATACTTTAATAAATTTAGTTAAATAAATTATGTGATATTATAATTAAGTGAACTTATTATTTAATATCATACAGTTGACATTTAGATTGATATTTGACATCAATGATACTGAATAGTATTAGTTGCGAAAAAAAAAGTTCGAGTCAAATTGAATCCAACTGTGATTTTGAAATTTTGAAATTGGATTTTCATGGATTAGACGTATCAAAATCAAATCAAATTGTTTGGAAAAAATTCCATTTAGTTTTCAAAAGTTAAAATTTATTTTCAATTAAATTGAATCATTAATTCATTTTAAAAAAAAAATTTACTTATTTTAGTATTGTAGCCTGTTTATTTAGAAGGTTTCTATATAAATGTTGCAGTGTAATTTTAAATCAATATATTTAA
>NC_036239.1:5244101-5244995 GCF_002742605.1 Olea europaea var. sylvestris
TTGTGTCTACTCTGTCAAGAAGGGTGTAAAACTCATTCTGTACAACCAGCACGATTGAAGAACAAGTAAGAGAGAAATAGGTCCTTATAATTAATTAAGCAAATATTGCAAATCCTTTTCTATTCTTCCAATTATTTAATTTTTAATTATAGATAAAACTATATTAAAAGAATAGTTTTGAATTTAAAAGTCAAGACAATGACTGATTCAATATAAATACTATACCTAATATTATCTCACGAAACCTAATAGTATATACACTGATTTTTTTCATTTTATACCACGATTGTGGAATAATTCAAAGGTAATATATAGTTAGATGAACATATATAATAAATCAGTTTACTCACTGAAACTTTTTGTACCAAGAAAGCTCAATTGTACAAAACAAGATTTTGTTGTTGAAGCTCCGAAGTTATGAATTATATAAAAATTATGACATTATGAGTCAGATAAGGAAATTATAATATCTCTCTCTCTCTCTCTCTATATATATATGTGTGTGTGTATGCGCCAAAATTTTCCATTTTCTATCATGATTGTTGAATAATTCAAAGGTAATATATAGCTAGAGTGACATAATAAATGAGTTTACTCATTAATATTAATATTATTATTTTATTTTTTTTTACCAAGAAAGCACAATTGTACAAAACAAGATTTTGTCATTGACGCTGTGAGGATAGAATACTTTCACTTCATTGCTTCAACCAAATTTGTCATGCTAAATTTGGGATCCTCTCTTTGCCCGATGAATGCTTTGGAAAATGGGTCCCAAAATTGATTCTTGTCATGGCCAGAATTGGAAAAGGACGCCTGCCTTGTAGCTTCCAAAATTGCCAATATTTTGTTTCTTCTCAGCCATTGCTAGCCAACAAAAAAGTAAAAAAAAAA
>NC_036239.1:5245095-5245892 GCF_002742605.1 Olea europaea var. sylvestris
TATGAAAAATATTGTAAAAAATATAATAATCATTGATACATTCAACTATGACTTAGTTCAGTGTAGCTCTCATCTTGGAAATTATTTCTTCATGCCAAAAGTTAATGTGCTGCCCAGATCGCCTACCCTCACAAGTGAGTCTGTCCAATATTGTTGTAAGAAGGACCTATTTCAGCCACGATTGCTGTAGCTTACATTTGATTTAATTAAAAGAAAAAATTGATAATAGTTTAAGTTAAAAATCAATAATTAATTTTCATAATCAAGATTGAGAGATCAAATCATTCATTATTCGGGAAAGTCCGATGAATGGTTGCCTTGCAGACTAATACTAATCTCTAATAGTTATATGAATTAACTTGTGACGTCCCTGTTTTTGATCCTGAACTTCACCTTGACTGTCCAGCAAGATTGTAGTTATATTACATGGCCATGGACCTACGTTATTGAGCATGCACGGCTTATATTTACTCCAAAAGTTAGTGGCTGAGAATGGTGGATGTGTACAATAAATACTAAATAACATTATGAAATGAATAATGTTCGTTCAAGAAAGTATCTGCTTGGCTTTTCAAAATGATTGTGTTTGATTAATGATTTCGGTTAATTTATGTAATATTGGTTGTGAACGCATATGCACATGTGCATAAAGGATGTCATTCGATTTCTTTCATTGATAATCAGAATTCTTGCAACGTAATGCACAATAAATGTAAAAGTATAAGTACCCTTTTAGCCCTTTTGGGTTTTTAATTTAAGTCAAAATCAACTAATTTAAACTACACATTTTATGGTAT
>NC_036239.1:5248418-5290366 GCF_002742605.1 Olea europaea var. sylvestris
AAAAGTATAAGTACCCTTTTAGCCCTTTTGGGTTTTTAATTTAAGTCAAAATCAACTAATTTAAACTACACATTTTATGGTATTCACGACTTTTTAATTACATATTTCATCCGTTTTTATAAAGATTTGCTAAAAATATGGTTTTAATCTGCGCTAAACAGAGGTTTAATTTATGTTTGGCTTATATTTATAATTTAAACCGTTTATAAACACTTTCCAGACACGTCTTTAGAAGAATCTCGTAAAAGGATTGTTTAATGAGAATGATATGATTCCACTTGTTGAAAGTCTAAGGAAGAAATTAGAAACATGTTTGATGTAAATTTTTAAGAATAGTTTTTATGGAAAAAAAATGATTTTTTTTAGAAAATATATGATCAAAAAGTAAGGAAAAGTTATATGTTTACGTGCAAAATTATTTTATTATGAAAATGTATTGAATATAAATTTTAAGGAAAAAAAATTAAAAATTTGTACCAATCAGTGAACAAGGAATCTATGACATGTCCATAATAGAGTCCCTATAAATAATATAGTTTTCATTAAAAAATTTCGAGAATTCATGAAAAAAAAATCTATCACAAAATCATTTTTAACGGTCAATTTAGGGCATTCTTTATTCTACTACAATATCAATTTCTTGAATTCTTAGTCCATGTCTAGTTCATCTAAATAGCTGATTTTTATTAGATTTTAATAAAAATTGATTAAATGTTCGATTGAAAATTTGATAAAAATTGAGAATTCAATAAAATGTGTGATTGAAAAATTCGATAAAATGGATACCAAACAGGGACTTCAACCACAAATTTCATAAATTTTTATCAAATTTATTAAAATCTAATTTTTATCTAAATTAATGAGATTTTAATTCAATGAATCATATACGTGGTACATTTCATTCGAAGGCAACTTTAGCTACTATTTGTTCAATTTTCATGAAAAATACTGTCATTATCAGTATAAACACAACGGACAATGTCAAACAAATAAAAAAAATTTAAAAAAATTGGTCAAGTCAATGGTCAAAATGTTGTTCTTCTACCTATGATCACAACCACAAGACGAACACAACCAACAGCTGCAAGATGAACCAAATTTCTGATTTGATTCTGATTCTGAAATGAACAGCATCATTTGAGGATATATCTGATTCTGAAAAAGCTTGAAAATTGAAATTAGGATTTGAACCATAAAGAGCTTGTACTCCCTTTATATCATCAATCTTCAAATCCAGCTTCTTCTCTCTAGGTTTCAAGCTTGGATACATAACTGCATCTTTAACACTTGTGTGTGCCAATCCCAACAAGTGTCCTATTTCATGTAAAGCCACCGATTCCAAATCTACGGCCACGTCTGATTTTTCCGTTTTAAAATCCACCGCCCATGTCTCAGCGGCGTCAAGGTGGAACCGCCCACTCTCCGGCGAAAATGCATGCGCTAATACACCGAGTACACCATCAAACGCCTCTCCATCACCATGATCACCACTGTAAAACCCGATTTTGATATCTGCGAACCCGTAGTCATTTGTTTCTACAAATGTAACTGGAATTACTGCTGCCCAATGGACAAAGGCGCGTTTAAAAACCTCCCTTATGTCTTGCATGCTTAAGGATTTGATCAAATTGCTTGGTGAGAATGCATACGTGAGTGTCATCGGCATACTCCGATCCCATCTCGGCCGGTCGGGGAAATATTCGAACCGCTGCATGGCTCCCAACTTTTCCGGTAGCTTATCGGGCACACCACATCGGGGCGACATAATCTCCGACAATGTATCTGAATCTAGCTTTCCTGTAATTGGAAGGCCTAGTTTTGATTGATATCTTGTTATGGCATTTTCGAGGTTGGCATCGAATATATCGGTGGTAGCATTCATTTCTTCTGCCATTAAATAACCAAAACGATTGAAATATTTCTTGAGTTGAGAAATTCCATCAATGAAACTCCCTTTTGTGACATCCTGGAATTTTTCGAATTCATGCCAAGTGTATCTATAATTTTTCGAGTTTACTGTATAAGTAGGTGTGATTCTAGCATGAATATAGGGTGAAGACGAGAGGAAAAGGAGGATGAAACATGAGAATAACGGTAACATGTTGGCTTCATATGAATATGCATGAAAATGTTAGAATTGGGGGTATTAAAATAAGGAAGCTTTATTCCAAAGAAAGGGTGATCAATTTTCAGAAAACGAAATGAAACGGATTTATGTTGACTTATGATGAAGCAAAATTGGAATTTGACTTGTTTTGATTTGCAAAGCAATCAAAAGGTAGACAAATTTGATATGAATTTTGGTTGGGACTCATTTTCATGGGGTAGACTCTGATTTTTGAGCATATAGTCGGTTAATGGTTGGTATATCGCAATCTTGAATGTTATTACTAATATAGTAGCTAGAATAGGTCACATATATCCAATGTAATAATTAATAAACAATTAAAGTATCAATCTTGTTACATGTACACTTTTTTTGACATTAAATTTGACATAGTGTCACTTGTCACACAACGAATGACTAGTTTTAAAATGAAAAATACTTTTCCGTCGATACATTGTTGAATTTGAAAGCAATGTCAAACTCCATGTACAACATGGAGTGTACAAGGAGTATTATTCAGTCAATAACAACAAATTAAATTCTAGCCATGGATGGTCAACTTTGAACAAACCTAGTTAAGGTGGCTACTAATGTCAAACATGGTAGCCACATATATATACTAATTCTAGTTTGATTTGCCCTTTGCTTAGTATTTCTTTCCTTTCTGGTTTAGGTTTAGCTATTGTTGTTGGTGTCAGAAGCAAAGCGAAGCAAGAGATATTTCAGTTGTGACAGAAGTTCGGTTATGGATTTGTTTCAGTTTCAAGATAGAATGAGTAACTGTTTGAAGCAACCGATAAGAGTTCGTTAAGCGCTATCATTGTTTTGCTGTTGAAATTTGTTTGGTTGTGGCCTACCTCCAATTTTTTCAATCCAATTAAACAAACTACATAAAATCCTCTTTATAATTATATTGTTGGAATAAAACAAATTTTACTAATATATGAAGATTTTATAACTTAATGGAGGCGTAGTAATAAAATTCTTATTTTTAATATAATTATCTTTATTGCAAGTAGTATAAATGTAAAGTATACACTATATTAATATAATTAATTAATAAAGCATGTCAAATTTAAAATATATACATTGAGAAAAGAGATAGATAGAATTTCAAAAAGTTAGTGTTTGTATCTGTGTGATATTGAATATCTGCAAAGTTATCTTAAAATTTTATATTCTATTTAATTTTTTTATAATGTAAATTTTATAAATACATCTTTTATAATATAATCCATCCAATATTCAACCAGTTCAAGTGATACATTTCCCTCATCCTCTAGCAAATCAATCAAGCCACCCAAATTTAATAAATGAACTCAACTAATCGAAAATACATTTGTTGAGTTGTGCAAAATGAATGAATGGTTGGAAGATATTCATGGTAAGGTACAACTAGCAATATCTAAGATGCTCAAATGATCAGTCGAGCTCCTTCAAGGGGAAGTATTATTGAACCCAAAAGCAAAACGTTCAAACATGGTAAAGTACCCAGAATTGGTATTTGCTTTCAATGAACGGTTTGTATGCCCATAAGAACATGTCAATATGAGATGACGTTAAAAGAGAAGGAAAATTTTTAGGAACGCAACTATATCTTGAAGCTATTTTTCAAATGGATGATTGGTAAAATTCAAATAAAGATGTGCAATTCATTCCTTACGTCGTTTTTGGGAAGTGGTTCAGTTACTATAGATAGAGAAAAATTGAAGCTATTTTCCACCAATAAGAGGAAGTTAGACAAATGGGCTTGAAAGGACAATAACAATATGACTGACTATCTTATTTTGTCACATGAAGAACAGTAACTCTCTTGGAACAAAGCTGAAGGGGGCCGAAAGCAAAATAAAAGATTATTACAATTGTTATTTGTTGCAATAGTGATGGCTCTGACAAACTTACTCTTCAGGTCATCGATAAGGTTCTTAATCCAAAATACTTTAAGAATGTTGAGTGCTGTAATTTCAACTGCAAGTATTGAGTAAATTCAAATGCACAAAAATCTGTTTTTTATAGAATGACTAAAGTGGTGATAATCATTTGAAAAAAAATTCTTGTTTATTGATAAGTGCGTTTTGTGCACTTATTTATATCATATTATTAAGTTTTTATATCGTCAAATTATTAATTTCTAACTAATTTAGGTTAATTTTCCTTTGTTTTAGTTACGGACCCGTTTTGAAGCGATTGGAAAAGAAAATTATCAATTGGCTATTAAATAGAGTTTGTGGACAAAATCTCGCGGAATAAAAGTTGGAGGATCAAAATTGAGGAGAAAATGAAGAAAAGGACTCATTTGCATTACATGGAAGAATTGAGGACTTTGAAGAAAACACTACATTAAATGGGCTTTTCTTTTGGACTTTTAATTGGAATGAAAGAAATTGATTGCAACACATCACAAATATTAATTTGTCCAGATCAATTCACACGCTTTACTATCCTATGTTTGAATACCGATCATAAATTAATTACAGAAAGATAAATAACACAATTGTTTGATGACCTAAAACCCCAATGTGGGTAAAACTCCGGGCCCAAGCCAGCAGGAATCCACTATAAATGAAAATGAAACTTACAATCAGTCAAACTTAACCTACACTGGTTTTTCTAACATCCTGACCATAGTTTCCTCAAAACCTTTCAGGAATGCGTCGGCACCTAGCCCTCCTGGATTGCGTGCTACACCAATTCCAGGCTCTTGATTTTGTCTATCTCCTGTGGATTCAAGAGAACTGCCTGTTCTTAAATGATTGGGACTCCGATCTCCTTCATCGATCTCCAAGAATCAATAAAGGCTCTAGAAGGTTGTGTTGTGGTGTTTGGTGAATGTTGATTTGATGTCTTTTATGTAATTGCTCAAATCAATTATGGGGTTGAATGAGAGAATCAAAGTGTAGGAGAGTTTTTCTTCATTTTCAATCCCTTGAGAGCACCACTGAAAATCGGCGCAATTTTTCTTATATGCCGTGTATTTTGATATTTTGGTTGGGTTGAAAATGTCAAAAAAAAGGAAAATAGGGTTTTATGGGTAACACTGTCGCTTGACCGAAAAGTGACCGACAAGCAAGCGACACTGTTTCGCTCGAGCGAAGTGGGGGCGAGAAGCGAGTGACGACTATTCTGTTTTTGTTACTCTAGCGACCACTCGGCAAGTAGCTAGCGAAACTTCAACGACACATCTTGCCCTACTTCATAGCTCGAACCCTAGCACACTTTGTCAAAATTGCAACTGAGTTCCTCATCTTTTACACATGTACACAATGACCCCCCAACCTTTAACTATTGACAAATTGACCCCAAACTTTGAACATTTATAATTTTACCTTTTTGTTCACAGAATAGCCAACACCAAATCTAACAAACTCTCCCTTTGGCATTCTGTGACAAAACCAAATTACAGCAGCATGAACTACAATGACAATCCAATACACTGACTCAACTCACTGTTGCCTTGACATCTTTCAACCTGTTTCCTGAAATCACAACTCACATACCCAGTGTAAAAGCACGAGTAACAGTAATATAAGTAAACATAAAAGATGAATAGCCATAACATTGTACCAATATGCTAGATTAAGAGATAATATCAATGTAAGTCAAACCACCAAAAAACATACATCAATAGTGCAAAACATCAACACATAATCTAGCCAAAAATATCAATAGTACATTATCATTACAAAACCCAAAAATTAGCACCCACTCTCCCTTTTTGTCACAAATGGCAAGGGGAACCCTAAGCAATTAAGCAGGACCATGATCTCCGCCATCCACGTCCTCAGAATCCTCAACCTTAGACTCATAATCCCAGTGTTCGGTGGATGGGCTGAAAAAAGATTACCTATACACATAAATATAAGGGAAAAATTCACAAATCCTGCTTTATGTATGGAGACTTCACAAACCAGGTTTTAAGTTTACAAAAATGCAAAAGTCAAGTTTCTTAGTTAATTAATTAAAAAATTTTATTAGCTAAATATAACAAGGTCACAATTATATAATTAATGGTCACATATACATAATTATAGGTCACAATTTATTTATTGATCACATATTATCAAATTAATTGATCACAGATTATTTCGATGTCACAAATCAAAAGTTTTTTAGATCACAGTTTATTTAGTCGGTCACAGATCAGAAAATTATAGGTTACAATTTTTCTATCGGTCACATATTTCCAAATTTGTTGGTCACATATTATTTTTCGATCACAAGTTATCAAAGTTTTAGGTTACAATCTACCAAATACTTGGTCACGGACACCAAATAATTGGTTACAGACTATCGCCACCAACACCACTGCCAATTGCTCGCCACCATCACCATAGTTTAATTATAATTGGTCACAAGCGTCAAAATAGTTGGTCATAGATTCCAAACACCCATACCACCGATCTCGATCCAGCACCAACAATAACAAGACAGCCCACCACAATCTACATCTACACCACAATTGGTCAAACACCACACACCGATAGTGTCGCCAACACCACCGCACCCACAGCGCCCACACACCACCACCGTATCCAACCACACACTACCACCACCATAAGGAGCATCAACACCACCACCACATCCCCGATGTCACCATTGTTGAAAACCACAAAAATCCCAAACCACCACCACCACTACACTTTGACGTTACCCCTGCTGAAAACCTTAGCAGCCCTAAACCATCATTACCACCACCATAAGCAACATCAAAACCACCACACACCCTTCAACATACCCGTGCAAGTTTCCCAGCCACAAACTCACTGATTCAACCAGCATTGTCGCACAGCGTAGCCACAACGATGCCACGCATCACCCTAGTGAGCACTAACTTTGATGCTCACAATGGTACTCAGATCAATGCTTGACATTTTGTAGCAGCCACGACATCAACGAGCATCGCTCTCGAACCAACGCTCGTCGCGGCACCTGTGCTAGTGTGGTGTTGTGCGGTGCTGTGAGTTCGACGTGCATTGTTGATGTGGGCAGTGGTCTCCGACAGTGGGATGCGGCGCTGATGTAGGTTGAGTAAGAGAGTAAGGAGAGAAGATGGAGTGACGTAAATTTGAATTTAGGGTTTGGAATTAGATTGGTATGGATTGATATATTTTATTATTAATATTAATAATGAAATAAAAACCCTGAATTTTGAATTAAAAACCTTTTCACTTGATTATTGCACTATGATCTTCAAATGTCTGGAATTTTGTAATTTCCACTAAATATAATTCCCACAGAAGTCTGGTGGAGGGCGGATTTTGAAGATACCAAAAAAAAAAAAAAAGGGCAGATTGATTGGAGAAAAAAGAGAAAAGTTGGCTAGCTGCTGGAGGGTATATTGGTGGATTGCAAGAGCTGATTTTTATATATAATACCCACAGAAATCAGCAGCTTGAAGGGTTGACAATTGGAGTGCCTTTTGGGATTATATACATACAGAAAAGTTGGCAGATTGGAGGGAGGAATTGGGAAGCTAATTGGGGAGACACCTACACGGCAAAAGACAGAAAACGATGGCGGAATTGGGCTGAAATTTGGATACGTATATTAATCATGTTTCGTCGATTTTTGGTGATGTATTTTATCCTTTCTTTGTTTAATTTCAACATTATGCTCGGTTAAATTATTTTGTGTTAGGATTTGCGATGAACCTTATATTATGAACATTTAATCTTGAATTTTTTTATTTTGACGTTAAAACATGTTTTTAATTATTGAATGATTGACATGGATTTTATTTTATCTACAATTATATGCGCAATAGTTGTATGAGATTTGTGGCTTATTTTACCCTCGAGATATGGAAAATAAGTTAGACATTGTATCGATTGTCGTAAAGTCCGATAGGGGATAAAAATATACCTTTATGCTTTACGTTATGTTTAAGTATTCATAAATTTTTAATGCATTTTTTATATGTTAAAATTCCTCATAGAAATATAGTCGGGTCACATGTAAAAATAGCTTTTAATTCTACTCGAGAGAGATTGTTAAACAAATTAGGAATATTGATCTTCATAATTGAATCGTGTTGTCAATTCTATAAAATTCGGGTTAAAGGGGATTCGGGATCTTAGTATGCATTTCTTTATCATATTTTTATAAAACTTGCATTTAGTTATAATCACGCATTTAGTTTAGTCAACTTAGGCTTTATATTTATAAGTAAGTTATTAAATCATAATTTAGTTAGCGAAAAATCATGAATTTCTATTTTTTCGGTTGAGGTGAAGAAATCTAAATTTAAACTAATACAATCTCTATGGGATGATATTTGGACTCAATAGATTCACTTTATTATTTGAACGCGACCCGTGCACTTGGGTGTAGGATTTTAGCGAACAAGTTTTTGACGTCGTTGTCGAGAATTGTATTTTAGTTTAATTTCATTTATCTTCGCACTAATTCGAACTTTTATTTTATTTTATTTTATTTATTAGTTATTTTAGCACTTTTATTTCTCTTGCAAATATTTTATGCGAAATTTGAGGGACGTTGAACAGATACCAATTGATCCAGAAATCGAAAGTACTTTGCATCATAGGCAAAGAGAAGCAAGAGAAATAAAATAACAAGATATGACCAACGGACAAAATAATCCAATTATTCAAGTGAACGAAGAAGCAGTGGTTAATGAAGGGAACATACTAGTTGGGGACTTCATGACTTCACAAATTATTTAGAGCCAATCTAGCATCGTTTATCCTCCATTGGACAACCAAACTTTCAGCTAAAGACCAATGTCATTCATTTGTTCCAAAATGGACATCAATTTTATGGCAGGGCTGATGAAAATCCACATACACACATCTCTCAATTTTTTGAAATGTATCAACACTTTAAATATCAGGGTTTCAGAAAATGCGATCAGATTGAGATTATTTCCACATACTCTAAGGGATAGAGTGCTTGAATGGTTAGATTCACAACCTATTGCTAGTATCACTACTTGAAATGATTTGGCTCAAAAATTCTACACCAAATTCTTCCAGCCGACGAAGATTGCGAAGTTGAAGCATGACATATCCATATTTCGATAGGGAGAAACTGAATCCTTTGATGAAGCTGGAATAGATTCAAGAACATAATTTGGAAGTGCCCTCATCATGGCATCAGTAAAGGGTTTCAGCTCCAATATTTTTATGCAGGTCTACTTCCATCTTATAAAAGTATGGTGGACTCATCACCCAATGACTCCTTATCCACAAAGACAATTGATGAAGCTTTGGAATTGTTTAAGAGAATGGCTACTACCATAGCCATGTGGGCCTCTGAGCATGTTGTTCACAAGAAAGTGCCAGAAGTTTATGAGGCGAATACGTATATAGCATTGTCTGCAAAAATTGACTCTTTGGTTCATAAGGTAGAGAGCATGTCATAGTCAGCCAATTCAATACAGGCCAAGAGAGCAAGTTGTGAAGAATGTGGGGCGGATCATAATACAATAAATTGTCCAATTCTTATACAAGGTACGGAACATGTTGACTATATACAAGGGGATCAGCGCCAACAAAATAATCTATATTTGACACCTACAACCCTAGTTGGAGGAAGCACCCAAATTTTTCTTGGAGCAATCAGAATCCCACTGTACCACATGGTTCTTAGTTTCAGCAAACAAAGAATAGAACTTCTTTAGAAGAGATGTTTGGTAAATTTATGGAGAAGACAGATGAGTACATGGAGGCAAATAATCAATTTATGAGGAAGATTAAGACAACTCTCCAGAATCAAAGTGCTGTAATTAAAAACTTGTAGACTCAGATGGGACAAATGGCACAAACTATATCAGGCAGAGCACCAGGTACATTAACAACCAATACAGAGGTTAATCCCAAAGAACACGTCAAAGCAATTACTACTAGAAGTAGGGTCCAATTACCTGAGTTTCATGTTAAGAGGCCAGCTGCAAATAAGGAAAAAGTACTTTCTACTGATGAGAGGGGCATGTGGAACAGACTGAACAAACAACAGATACATCTATCAAAGAGAGTTCAAATACACTGCAAGTTAAGGCAACTGCTCCTATTAAACCATACGAGCCGCCAATTTCATTTCTTCAGAGGCTGCAAAAACACAGGTTAGACAAGCAATATACGAAATTCCTTGAGGTCTTCAAAAAGCTTCACATCAACATCCCTTTCGCTGATGCTCTCTTTCAAATGCCTAGGACACCAAATTCTTGAAAGATATTTTATCTAACAAACGCAAGCTAGACAAACATGAGACAGTAATGTTGACAGAGGAATGTAGTGCCAGAATACAAAAAAAGCTACCTCCCAAATTAAAGATCCAGGGAGCTTTACTGTACTTTACACTATAGGCGATTATTATTTTGATAAAGCTTTATGTGATCTAGGTGCAAGTATTAATTTGATGTCATTATCTATCTTTAGGAAACTAGACTTGGGAGAGACTAAAGCAACTACAGTGACTTTACAGCTACCTGATCAGTCTATCACGCACCCAAGAGGAATTATTGAGGATATCTTGGTGAAAGTGAACAAATTCATCTTCCTAGCTAATTTTCTCATTCTTGACATGGAGGAGGACAGGGACATTCCACTTATTTTGGGTCGACCATTTTTAGCTATCGATAGAGCCCTTATTGATATGCAAAAAAGGTCAACTGATTTTGAAACTTGGTAAAGAACATGTCACATTTAATGTGTTCAAGGCCATAAGATATCTAGCAGAGTTAGACAGTTACTTCAAGATTGATGTGATTGATAATGCAGTGAATGATACGTTTCAGTTGCATAATCCACCAGATCCATATGAGGCATGCATTGTATACTCTCAATCTACTCAATCTGATTCTAATGAGATTGAAATATGTGTAAGAAATCTTGAAGCATGAGATTGAAATATGCGTAAGAAATCTTGAAACTAATCCTCTATATAGGCGCAGACCATACTTTGAAGATTAGGCACGGGTCTGACAAAGCCTTTACCATCAATTCAGAAGCCCCCTGAGTTAGAGCTCAAGCAGTTGCCACGTCACCTTCGTTATGCTTACTTGGGAAAATCTTCTACATTGCCTGTTATTATTTCAAATTCCATTAGTAAGCTTGAAGAAGAGAGATTGCTAAGAGTACTCAGAGAAAATAAAACAGCCATTGGATTGTCTATTACCGATATCAGAGGGATTAGCCCTACAATATGCATGCATAAAATTCTCATGGAGGGTAATTTCGAACCAAGTATAGACAGCCAAAGGAGACTCAATCCAAATATGAAAGAGATAGTCAGAGCAGACGTTTTGAAGCTTTTGGATATAGGGATCATTTATCCTATCTCAGACAATGCATGGATTAGTCCTATTCAGGTTGTGCCGAAAAAGTGAGGTATTACAGTAGTGCAAAATAAGAAAAATGAACTAATTTTCACCAGAACTATTACGAAATGGAAGGTGTGCATTGATTATCGCAAACTCAACACAGCTACTCGAAAGGACCACTTTTCCCTTCCATTTATTGATTAGATGTTGGAAAGGTTAGTAGGTCATTCCCATTATTATTTTCTTGATGGATACTCTGGTTATAATCAGATTTTGATAGCGCCCGAGGATCAAGAGAATACTACGTTTACTTGTCCCTACGGCACCTTTGCTTATCGTAAGATGCCATTTGGTCTATGTAATGCTCCCGCCATATTTCAGCATTGCATAATGGCCATCTTCTCTGATATGATGGAAAAATTCATAGAGTTATTTATGGATGATTTCTCAATTTTTGGTTCTTCGTTTGATGAGTGTCTTGAGCACTTAAACTTGGTCTTGCAGCGGTGTAAGGAAACAAATTTGGTACTAAACTGGAAAAAGTGTTACTTCATGGTACAAGAGGGCATCGTGTTGGGATATCGAATTTCGGCTAAAGGGATTGAAGTGGACAAGGAAAAGATTCAAGTTGTTGAGAAATTACCACCACCAACCTCGGTCAATGGTGTTCGCAGTTTCCTTGGTCATGCTGGATTTTATCGGCGCTTAATCAAGGACTTCTCTAAAATCACTAAACCATTGTACAATCTGCTAGTCAAGGATGTCCCTTTCAACTTCTCTGAAGAATGTCTATTGTCTTTCAACACTTTAAAAGAGAAGTTAATTTCAACACCAGTAATTGTTAAACCATATTGGAGTTTGCTCTTTGAAGTAATGTGTGATGCAAATGACTACACAGTGGGAACAATATTAGGACAGCAACGAGATAAAAATTTTCACGTGATCTATTATACAAGTGAGACATTGAATGATGCATAGCTGAACTATGCCACCACTGAGAATGAACTTTTAGCTGTAGTCTATACCTTTGATAAATTTCGATCTTATCTTATTGGATCAAAAATAATAGTTTATACATATCATACAGGTTTAAAGTATCTGATGACAAAGAAAGATGCAAAGTCAAGACTGATCAGATGGGTACTACTCCTGCAAGAATTTGATTTTGAGATAAGAGACAAGAAGGGAAGTTAAAACTTAGTAGCTGATCATCTATCCCGACTTGAGCATAGAGGACAAGAAAAACTAGTGGACATAAATGAGATCTTTTCGGATAAACAGATTTTCAATGTAGAGGATGTATCATGGTATGCTAATATAGTGAATTATCTGGCCAAATCCATCATTTCGCCAGACTATTCAAGTCATCAAAAGAAGAAATTCTTTTCTGACTTGAAGTATTATTTTTGGGAGGATCCTATTCTTTACATGCAGGGTCCAGATCAAATTATTAGGCGATGTATTCCTAAAGAAGAGATCCCCCCAGATACTCGAGCAGTGCCATTCATCTGCATATGCTGGACATTTCGGCGCATCAAAGACTGCCGCTAAAATTCTACAGTCTAGTTTCTACTGGCCATCGATATTTCGAGATACATTTGAATTTGTGAAGAGGTGTGATAGATGTCAGCACACAGTGAATATCTCAGGAAAGAACGAGATGCCTCTGAATAGCATTCTGGATGTACAACTTTTTGATGTGTGGAGGATTGACTTCATGGGGCCATTTCCTTCATCATCCTCGAAACAGTATATATTTGTTGCTATCGATTATGTTTCTAAGTGGGTGGAAGCAATAGCATCGCCAACCAATGATGAGAAGGTGGTAATTGGGTTCCTAAAGAAGTATATTTTCACCCGTTATGGCACACCTTGTGCTATCATAAAGTGATGGGGGCAAACACTTTTGCAATCGTCAGTTTGAGTCTTTGCTGACTAAATATGGCGTCTGACATCGTATAACTACCCCTTATCACCCTCAGACTAGTGGTCAAGTTGAAATCTTCAATCGAGAATTAAAGCGGATACTGGAGGTAATAGTGAGTTCTTCAAGAAAAGATTGGTCTAAGAAACTTGATGATGCTTTGTGGGGCTTATAGAACGGCTTTCAAGACACCTATAGGTATATCTCCTTGTCGTTTGGTTTTTGGGAAAGCGTTTCATTTGCCAGTTGAATTGGAGCACCGAGCTTATTGGGCAGTTAGAAACTTGAACTTTAATCTAAAGGCCACAGTGAAAAGAGATTATTACAGTTGAACGAAATGGATGAGTTTCAATTGGAAGCCTATAAGAACGCAAAACTCTACAAGGAGCGCACAAAAAAAGTGGCATGACATGCACTTTCAAAAAAAATGAAGTTTGAGGTTGGGCAACAAGTCTTGCTATACAATTCTAGACTCAAGCTTTTTCCGGATAAATTGAGATCCAGGTGATCAGGACCATACACCATTACCAAAGTGTTGCCTTATGGGACGGTTGAAATCACTCTTGAAATTAAAAGAACCTTTAAGGTTAATGGACAACAGTTGAAGCCATATTGGAATGGTGAATTTTTGAAAGAAGAATCAACCGTTCAACTCGCAACACCGGAATGAATGAACAAAAAGTCAAGCTCTAGACTATAAATCGAGCGCTTAATGGGAGACAACCCATTCTTCTATCCCTTTTTGCTAATTTAATTGATTATTGCATTACACGTAGTTTTAGGGATTGTAGAAATTTGGGAACCCATGCATTTTAAATGGATTGTTTTGAACACATTTTAAGTAGTACTTTCAGACTTGCATCGGTAACTTAGGCATATTTACTTATTAAGTTCATTTTATTTAGACATGGTTGTTTAGATTCATTGTTAACATTTTAGCATTTTATTGAGTTTACATTGATGTGATATACATTTTTAAGGTTGTACCTAAATCTCAATTTTTCTTGGTATGAATTCATTGCAAATATTTAAACTTTATATGCAATCGCTAATATTTATTTCGAATACTTGAAAGAGAAAATTAAAGCCTCGCAACAAAGAAAAACTGCAGTTGTCGTGATGCCTAACAATTGGACCAGCCTGATCCTTCCTCACATCCACATCTACCCCGGAGAGTTTTTAATCTTTACCCCTTTACTTCGTTTGTTTGTGCTTCTACATTGGGGACAAAGTAGTACTTTTGTTTGGGGGTGGGTAAGTATTATGATACTTAGAATACATATTTCTCAACTGCTAATCGAGTCTGTATAACTGTAAAAAAAATAAAAATAAAAATAAAAATAATAATAATAATAAATAAACAAAAAAAAAGAAAAAGAAAAGAGGAAGTGTCAAGTAGCGTTGATGACTTGTCTCCTATGAAGATATTATTTATTTGAATTGAGTACATATTTAGTCAGATGTTGGATAACATCATAACTTGTACTTTTACTTTGAAACTTATCCATGTTAGATTTGATTAATTGAGCACATAGTCATATTGATTTATCACTTATGTTGGGACACAATGTAATTTTTGTGAAATTGTTGATGTTGTTGACCTAGGTTTGAATAAAATTCCTAAGTACTTTATATAGAAACCAAATGGAAGGTTAGTGCTTGTCTTCATAGAAGTGTGGTGGTTTGGAATTCTCGAATCCGGCGTTAATTGAAAGGATTTGAGTTAAATAGTCTAAAACGGGCACTAATCACCTTAAAATAAATAAATAAATAAAAATCAACATATCATACATTTTTTTACTTCTTTTCATAGCCTTTATGACCCGAGTGATTAAGCTTGTAAGGGTCTTTAAAATCTGATGCCCTATAGTCGTCGGACTTGGGAATCATCGACCTAAAACTCACTACAGTGGTCATTTAGAAAGATTAATGGAAAGAAGTTTTGCATATAAAATGTTAAAAATAAAATAAAATTGAATGAATAGTTAGATTCTCATATCAAAAGAAAAAGTGACACATCTTCTACTTCTCTTCATAGCATTTTTGACTCGGGTTAAGCCTGCAAGGGTATCTAAAAACCTGATATCCTATAGTCGTCTGACTTGAGAGTCATCGGCCTAAAACTCGCTACAGGGGTTATTTAGAAAGCTTAATGGAGAGAAGTTTTGCACAAGAAATGTCAGAAAGCAAAAACAAAAACAAAAACAAAAATAAAAATGAAAAAAAAAAGATATAAATTATCAAAAGTGAGATGTGCCTAGTAATTATTTTGAGATTTGAACTCTAGAGATTGGTAGCGTGGTTATGAGAAAGACTTACTATCTTTCTTTCTAAGTTTACAAGTATCTAATTCTGAACACTCGTGCGGAAAAATGTATCATAATGATTTTTAAGAATCCCTTATATATGCTAGAAATACTTTAGGATTGGATAGAAAAACATAAAGAGTGATTGTTACATGAGAGGTGTGAGAAAAAACTGACCACACGAGGGTTGGGACTATGAATAAATTAAACAACACTTGATTGGTTGTATTCTAATATAGGTGTTAGTTCAATGTTGGTTACTCTCACAAACACACTAAATCGAGCATTGGATAAGCAAAAAATTTAATTTTTGATGTTGTTTGGATCTTTCTAAAATATTGCTTAAATTCGAACCTAAGACATATAGTAAGTAATTCAACGTTGAAACTTTTATTTGTGATTTGTTAGGTTAGACATGTGTCATACCTAAATTTTCTTTTGTTTTGTTCGAGGACGAACAAATGTTTTAGTTTGAGGGTATTTGATAAGTGTGTTTTGTGCACTTATTTATGCCATATTATTAAGCCTTTATATCATCAAATTATTAATTTCTACTTAATTTGGGTTAATTTTCTTTTGTTTTAGTTATGGACCCATTTTGAAGCAATTGGAAAAGAAAATGATCAATTGCCTATTAAATAGAGTTTGTGGACAAAATCTCGCGAAATAAAAGTTGAAGGATCAAAATTGAGGAGAAAATGACTCATTTGCATTACATGGAAGAATTGAGGACTTTGAAGAAAATACTACATTAAATGGACTTTTTTTAATTGGAATGAAAGAAATTGATGGGCTGCAAAAAGTTGACCTACACACATATAAATATAACTCCCATAGAAGTCTGGTGGAGGGCAGATTTTGAAGATACAAAAAAAAAAAAGGCCGCTTGAGTGGAGAAAAAAGAGAAAAGTCGGCCGGCTGCTGAGGGGTATATTGGTGGACTGCAAGAGCTGATTTTTATATATAATACCCACAGAAAATCAGCAGCTTGAAGTGTTGACAATTGGAGTGCCTTTTGGGATTATATACATACAGAAAAGTTGGCAGATTGGAGGGAGGAATTGGGCGGCTAATTGGGGAGACACCTACACGGCAAAAGATAGAAAACGGCGGCGGAATTGGGCTGAAATTTGGATACGTATATTAATCACGTTTCGTTGATTTTTGGTGATATATTTTATCCTTTCTTTGTTTAATTCCAACATTATGCTCGGTTAAATTATTTTGTGCTAGGATTTACGATGAACCTTATATTATGAACCTTTAATCTTGAATTTTATTTATTTTGACATTAAAACATGTTTTTAATTATTAAATGATTGGCATGGATTTTATTTTCTCTACAATTATATATGCAATAGTTGTATGATATTTGTAGCTTGTTTTACCTTCGAGAGATAGAAAATAAGTTAGACATTGTATCAATTGTCGTAAAGTCTGATTGGAGATAGAAATATACATTTATGCTTTACGTGATCTTTAAATATTCATAAATCTTTAATGCATTTTTTATATGTTCGTATTCATCATAAAAATATAGTCGGTTCACATGTAAAAATAGGTCTAATTCTACTCGAGAGAGATTGTTAAACGAATTAGGAATATTGGTCTTCATAATTGAATCGTATGGTCAATTTTATAAAATTTGAGTTAAAGGAGATCGATATAAGGGAATTCGGGATCCTAGTACGCATTTCTTTATCATGTTTTTATAAAACTTGCATTTAGTTATAATCGCGCATTTAGTTTAGTTAACTTAGGCTTTATATTTATAAGTAAGTTATTAAACCATAATTTAGTTAGCGAAAAATCACGAATTTCTATTGTTTCAGTTAAGGTGAAGATAATTTAAATTTAAACTAATACAATTTTTATGGGACGATGCTTTGACTCAATAGATCCACTTTATTATTTGAACGCGATCCGTGCACTTGCGGTGTAGGATTTTAGCGGACATTGATTATGCATAATTGTATCGCACATGGCAAAATAGAAAATCTACCCCCACTTCATTACACAATTGTTATTTTTCATACCACCAAACAACACTTCCAAAATCCAGCCGTATGATGGAGGGCTCATTAGAAATCTCAAAAGTTCTTATTTTCATCCCTTCAATCGTCTACTTTTGAAATGAATAGAAGATCATGTATTGGAACCAACAAAGATGAAGATTTTTTTTTTTTTTTAATGGAATTGTAATATAGTTGTTGCGTGGTCAATTCATGTAAAGCTAGGGATGGCAATAAATCGAATCAAGCCGAGCAGACTAGACCCTTTAATCCACAAGCTCGCCTCGAGCAACAAGCCAATCTATTGGCCGAGCCAACTCGGCCCTTTAATCCACAAGCTCGACTAGAGCTAGTGGGCCGAGCCGACTCGACCCTTTAATCCACGAGCTTGGCTCGGGCTCATGACGAGCCGAGCTCGTGGCTCATAAAAAATGAGCCGAGACCACGAGCCGCTCATGAGCTAGTGATTTTTTTATTTTTTTTTGAAATTTTGGCAACTTTTTGTCACTTTTTTTTACGAGGCTCATGGGCTTGTCAACTTTGGCTCGTGGGCCGTGCTTTGGCTCATGGGCTCGATGAGCCGAGTAGGCTCGGCTCGTTGGATCGAGCCCCTCCACTTGGCTCGGGCTCGGACTCGTATTTTTATGAGCCCAAGCCGTCCATGAGCCCCGTTTTTGCGAGCTGACTCACCACTCGACCCGTTTGCCATTCCCAGGGGCAGACCCAGAGACTTCGGACTGTGGGGTCAAAAATGAAGGCTTCGCCCTTCGCGCCTGCGCCGCTACTGTTTGGGAAGAAATCGGTGGGGAGACACAGGAGTGGAGAGTGGATTATGGTCTTAGGTCTATCATTTATGGACTATGGATTAATGGATATGGATAATGGATTGAAGTCATTGGACCATAAGGATATGGATGATGGATTCTCGGCATTGGGCTAGCCGGCTAGGAATTAATTGGAACCCCAAATGGTCATGGATAACCGTTTTCAAGAAAAAAAATTTGTGGTGTCATTTGACCCCACATGACTCCATGTGGGTCCGCCCCTGACCATCCCTATGTAAAGCCACAGAATAATGGCCAATTATTTTAAGCGCTACAAAATTTGGACCTTTGATGAATTGCAAGTTACAAATGATGAATGAGAAAAATTAAAAAGTCATTGTAGAATTGAATGAACTGATTCGACAACAAATGAATATTTATGTTTTCCTTAATCATCCGAATGAGTAGTAAGTCATGTATATTTTAATTGAAGAAATTATTGTTGCATTTAGACAAAAAGAAGAGGGAGATAATCACGAGGATGATACTACTAAAATACAAAAAGTTTCGTGTCAAAAAGAATTAGACATGCTTCAAAGCTAAAAATATTTTGACTTCAACAATAAAGTATCCATGCTAATGAGTTACCCACAAGTTCAAAAATATGACGGCGAATCTAAAGAATAAATCAGCCAAACAGCTTTTGACAAATATTTCATTTCATCTCAAACCTTTAATGACGAACAGTGGCAGACCCAATGAAGGCCCAGTGCGGGCAGATGACTTTGGGCCGCCACCAATTATGCAAAGCAGCCCAACCCATGTTAAAGTTTAAAAATAATAATAAAAATAAGAGGAAATTAGGCCCTCTCCCTTTTTTTCTAAGAGCCTGTTTGGGCCCAATTTTTCACCCAAAAAATTAATTTTTTGACCGTTATTTTACTATTTCAGCCATCATATTTGACTTCTTCTCTCATAGGTGGACCCCACTTTTCTCCTAACGGTCAAAAAATCAATTCGCAAAATCACTCCCAAACAGGCTCTAAGTGTTTTGATTAATACTCTTAAATTAATTAAACATTTTAAGAAAGTATTAATTACATCCTAAATTTTAACCAAAACCCAACCCGATTAACTACAGCAAACCTAAACCTAACCCTCCATGTTCCTCATTCGTAGAAGTCGCCGGCTTGCAAAATCCACCAGGCAATTTCCGTCGATCTCTTCTTTAAGCAAAATCCAACTTTAAATCTCCATTTCCGACCCAATTTTTGTCGATTTCTCCTTCGTCTTCCCTTTGTATCCGTTCGTCTTCATTATTTCATTTTCATTTCGACCCCAAAATTGAAATCCCAAATTCTCTGTCAACCCTATCCCCTAATCGATTTTGCCTCACAATTGAAGGACTGTAAAGCTCGATTGTTTAAGCCGTTTATATGGAGAGACCACAGGGAGGTAATGCTGAAACATTTCTTGTAGTTTCTTTGGTACTTAATTTGGCAGCTGCATATATTTCATTATTTTATTTTGTTTTTTGAGCATGTGCTAGCAAATATCTCTTTAATATTTATGATTTTCAGCATTTGAAGATCCTAGGAAAATTGGTGTGAGCGATGGACCAGCAGCTTCCGTCCTTATTGTTGATGGTAATGAAGGTAGAAGATTGTCTGACACACAAGTTGTAACTGAGTAAATCGATCTTAAAGAAATGGATAATGAATTGACACCCATGACTTTCAATGAGCCTCTCAGATTAAGAGTGTATGCTAGGAAAGTTGCTTGGACACTAGCACATTGAAGTCTGCTGTAAAAAGTCAGCCCGAAACTTAAATTGTAATTTAGATGCTAATGTTTAGGCTGTTTTTTTATTTTTGATGTGGACACTAGATTTGAGGTTATAGCCAAACTAGCTTATGGTGACCCTTAATGTCTGCTGGTTTGGTGATTTATTTAATGTCTAGTTAATGTATATGAAGCCTGGTTTGTGTTGTATATGTACATTGTTTAGCTTTTTGGGTTTTGCTGGTTTGAAATGGATGTCTTTGATGGATCGTTAGTTGCATAATCTTCATATTTACATGATGATTAACCTTCATTATTTGTTGTGCCATACAATTGGTTTGTTTTTTAAAATGCTTTAATTGATTGCTTTTATCTTCATTAATACCAACACCGCTGTTTTGAAATTATATGTCATATTGGATGTATTTTCATTTGAATTGATTTGGAAGATGCTCAGATAAATGGTGCTTGTAAGAAGTACCAATTGATTTGTTTATGTCACTTTTTTTAATTTTTGTCACTTTTTTAAATAATTGCCACTTTTTTTGAATTTTTCTGAATTTGTGCCACTTTTTTTTAAATTTTGTCACTTTTTTTTTTGAATTTATGTCACTTTTTTAAATTCGTTACTTTTTTAAAATTTCTATCACTTTTTTTAGTAATTGTCACTTATTTGAATTTTTCTCACTTTTTTATTTTTAGGGTTTGTCACTTTTTTCAATCGTCTTTTGAAATTTCTATTACCTGTTTTTAGTGGCAAACATCACTTTTAATAAAAATGACATTGAATGTAATTTTTTTAATGAAAAAGAAATACTAGACTTTTGAAAGTGACACACTTAAAAAAAAAAAACCCTATTTTAAGATGATTAAAATTAATGAAAACCTATTTTAATAAACTAAAATTAAAAGTGACGGAGTAATATGCATCTAGTTAATTGCACCAGTGAGATACCGTGACCTTTTTAAGAATGTCACTTTTTCACACTCTCTTTAAACAAACACGTTTCATGCATCAATACAATTGATTCAAAGTTTTTCTATTTCATATATATTACCAGAAAATAGTGCTTGAATTGATATGTTCAGATTTTCATAAAATGTACACGTATGCATCTAGTTAATTGTTCCAATAATATGATGTGACTTTTTATTTAAAAAAGTGACATTCTGTCACTTTCACTTTTTCATAGAAAAGTGAAAGAATCACATTCTCTTTGAGTAAAAACCTTACATGCACCAATGTAGTTAATTCAAAATTTTTTTTATGTGTATTACTAGAAAACAGGAATTGAATTGGTATATTCAAATTTCCAAAAAATACAAACGTAATCACGTATACATTTTCTTAATTGCTCCAATGATATGGTAATGGTATGACTTTTTTTTTTTAAAAAAGTGACAAAATATCACACTCCCCATGAGCAAACACCTTGCACGCATCCATGTACTCGATTCAAAATTTTCTTTTTCATATATATTACCAAAGAACAGGACATGAATTAGTATATTCAAACTTTCAAAAAAGCACACGTATGCATCAAGTTAATTATTCCAACGAGAAATGGTGACTTTTTTGGAAAAAGGTCACAGAATGTCATTTTTTCGTTGAAAAGTGACACAATGTCACTTTTTTGGATAAAAGTGACAAGAATGTCAATCTTCATGAGCAAACACCTTACATGCATCCATATAAGTGAATCAAAGTTTTCTTTTTCATATATACTACTAAAAAATAGGTCATAAATTAGTATGTTCAAACTTTCAAAAAAGCACATGTATGCATCAGGTTAATTACTCCAATGATAAAGCGTGACTATTTTGGAAAAAAGTGACAGAATGCCACTTTTTCGTAGAAAAGTCACACAATGTCACTTTTTTTGAGAAAAAGTGATAGAATGTCACACTCTACATGAGCAAATAGAATGTCACACTCTCCATGAGCAAACACCTTACACACATCCATGTAGTGGATTTAAAGTTTTTTTTTTTTTTATATGTATTACAAGAAAACAAGGTATGAATTGGTATGTTCAAACTTTTAGAAAAGGACACGTATGCATCCGGTTAATTGCTCCAATGATAAAGTGTGACTGTTTTGGAGAAAGGTCACAAAATGTCACTTTTTCATAAAAAAAAAAAGTGACACAATGTCACTTTTTTTTTAAAAGAAAAGTAACAGAATGTCACCCTCTCCATGTGCAAACACATTGCACGCATCCATGTAACTGATTCAAAGTTTTCATTTTCATATGTAATCTCAAATAACAGGGCATGAATTGGTATGTTTAAACTTTCAAAAAAGCACACGTATGCATCCGGTTAATTGTTCCAATGATAAAGGGTGACTGTTCTTGTAGAAAGCTAACGAATGTCACTTTTTCGTTGAAAAGTGACACAATGTCACTTTTTTTTAAAAAGGTGATAGAATGTCACTCTTCATGATCAAATATCTTGCAAGTATCTATGTAGTCGATTCAAAGTTTTCTTTTTTATATGTATTACCAAAAAACAAGGTATGAATTAGTATATTTAAACTTTCAAAAAAACACACGTATGCATCCGATTAATTGCTCCAATGATAAATGGTAACTGTTTTGGAGAAATGTCACAAAATGTCACTTTTTCTAAGAAACGTGATAGAATTCCACTTTCTCACCTTCTCTTATGAGCAAACACATTGTAAGCATCAATACAATTGGTTCAAAATGTTCTTTCTCATGTGTATTACTAAAAAATATGGCTTAAATATATATATTCAAATTTTCAAAAACTTACACATGCATATTTAGCTAATTGCTCAAGAGAGATGCTATGACTTTTTTTGAGAAAAGTGACAAAATGCCACTTTCTCACCTTCTCCTTTGAGCAAACACATTGTAAGCATCAATGCAATTTGTTTAAATTTTTCTTTCTAATGTGTATTACTAGAAAATAGAGCTTGAATATATATGTTCAAATTTTCAAAAACTCACACATGCATACCTAGTTAAGCTCAAAAGAGATGCTGTCACTTTTTTTTAGAAAGGTGACAGAGCTCCACTTTCTCACCTTTTCCTTTGAGCAAACACATTGCAAGTATCAATGCAATTGGTTTAAAGTTTTTTTTCTCATGTGTATTACCAAAAAATAGTACTTAAGTATGTATGTTCAAATTTCCAAAAACTCACACGTGCATACCTAGCTAATTGCTTAAAAGAGATGCTATGACTTTTTTTGAAAAAAGTGATAGAATGCTACTTTTTCACATTATCTTTTCGTCAACACCTTGCAAGCATCAATGTAATTGATTCAAAACAAATTTTTCATATATATTGGCACAATCCACTCAACTTCAACAATTTTATTTTCATACATGTTTCCAATCAAATTAATAAAATTGTCAAAAAGAAACTTTATAAATGTTAAATTATACATTATGAGATTTAAACTAAATCTAATCATGAAATTCAAACAAAGATGAGAGATGGATAATGAGCTATAATCATGGAATCCAAAACATAGAAATACCTGTAATTTTGTTTGTGCTTTTGTGGAAGATCTCCTCAACTTTTTTTTTCCAGATTTTTCAATATTTTTGTGGATGGTTTCATCGATTTGAAGAATGAACAAACTTTGTTTATGTATTTGTGGAAGATTTCCTCTTTTTCCTTTCAATTTTCCTTTGATTTTTGTATATTGGAGGCTGATTTATAAGGATTGTCGTGAGTTTAGGTTTTGAGCACATATTTTACGTTCAATTTTAAGTAATTACCATTTAATCCAAGTTTTATAATGTTTTTTCAAAACAATCCAAAAATATAGGGTATTTCTGTAAGTACCCCTAAAAATAAATTGAAATGGGCCAATTAATTGTCCCAATTTTATTAGGGAAAATTTTATAAGTAAGAGATTAATTATGACACATTTCAAAAACAAGAAAATAAGTTTCAAATTTCAAAAATCAGATTTTTATTAAAAATTATTTATAATTTAATTAATTATTTTAGTAATTAAATATATTTAAGTCACAGATTTATATAATTTGATCACAAATTAACGATTTAATTCGTCACTTATTATTTTTAGTCACAAATCAGAAATTTTATGTCACAAATTATTTTACGATCACAATTCAAAAATGTTATAGGTCACAGTTTGTTCATTGGTCACAAATCGAAAAATTTATAAGTCACAATTCATTTATTGATCACAAATCACAAATATTACAAGTCACGGCTTATTATACAGTCACAAATTATCAAATTATCGGTCACAGATTAACAATTTGTTAGGTCACACATTATTTTTCGATCACAATTTATCTTTTTCATTGATCACATATTATTTATTGGTCATTAATAGTCACAATCAACAAAGTAATTTGTGGCCACCACCAACACTTACAATTCGCAGTCACAATTTTCAGGTCATGTATCCAATTATGAGTCAGAGCCACAATTTTCAGGTCACTTATCTAATTGTAAGTCACAAATCAACCAAACCATCACGACCACCGCCATGACCGCCACAACGACCAACTGTGACTCCCAAATTGTGAGTTGCAATTGGGAGTCACAATCACAATCTTTAGGTCACGGGTCCAATTATTTGTCACAGAATCAATCAAACCGTCATAACCAGCACAACCGCCGCCACAACCACTGCAATCTACCACAACTACCACCGTCATCACAAAATTGTGCAGATCACCAACATCAGCCCATTGCCGTCGCATACACGCCATCGCCGTCGCGCACACACCACCACACCCACGCACAAAAACTTTCAACAAACAAAACTTTCTGGCCGCCCCTCACCGCTGCAAGCTAACCATCACCACAGTAATAGAAACCAATTACCAAAACAATGAAAATCAAACCACCGGATCTCGTCGCCTATGCCATCCCACACAAACCACCATCGCCACAGCCGACCACCACACACCAAACCATCAGATCAGCCACCGCTAACCACACAAAGACCATCACCACCACTAATCTAACAACCAAAACCACCACAACCCCACCACCCACTGCAACCGCCATCAACCCCCATCACCACAACCACCAGATTCAGTGGCCAGCCAACAATACTTCAAGCGAGAATCGTAGATTTTGCTTCGTAACTACTGCTTCTGGGCTGCTAGTCTCCAGCGATTAGATCTTGAAATGGATAGTGGGTGGGTGGCGACGGCACCACTTCGCTCGCCGGTCGTAGATCTGTTTCACAGATATTGCTCCTATGCTGCTAGTCGCCGGAGATTACTTCTAAAATGAATAGGCGGCGGGCGAGAGCAAAGAGAGAGGCGATAATAGAGAGAGTCGAGGGAATTGAGAGAGAGAAAAGGAATTGGGATTGATATAATTAGGTTGCATAATTAATTTTTAAATATATTAATTAATTAAAAAAATTCTGATTTGTGAAATACTAAACATGTCATCTTATTCATGAAATGATGATTTTTAATCTATTAAAATCTGTAATTTCCCCATTTTATTAACCTACAGCCTACAGCATTACCCATATGATTGAGGTGGGGGCTTGAGCCTTGAATTTTAAGTGGTAGAAGTCAAGAAGAATTGAAGAAGAAATCGTAGTCCGTAGAATATCACCCATGCAGCCCTACTGGCTAGTGGAGCCTCCAATCTAAGGAGTGAGGACGGAGGATGGGACCTGCTGGCTGCTTCGACGGTTGTCACGGACTCACGGTTCGACTTCGACCGAACGACGCATGCTTCGAGTTTCTCAAAGGTCCTATAGGCTGTATCTTTATTCTTTGTGCCTGGAAATCATTTTATTTCATGTATCAATGAGAATTGAGAATTGAAATTGGATTTTAGGATCTAAACTAAAATTTAGGGCTTTACTATTTTTCATCCACATTTTGATAATTTGATTCTTTTTGTTAGTAACTTTTCAATCTTATATTTTTTCATACCACAAGTAGCAAGTTTGTACATACTAGTGTATTGTTGGATAATTGGAGGGCTTGTCATTTGTGACTTGGAGAATCTGAAAAATAGAATTATAGAAGTGTAGTGAATTGGAGAAGTGGAGTAGATTGTTGGAGAAGGAGAAGTGCAGTGAATTGGAGAGATCTGTGGCTAATTTTTGTAAAAATATTAAAATAATCATGGAAAGATTTTATAAAAGAAAATCTCTCAAGGATGTGGTGAATGTTGATGAGGAGAATATTTTTGTGAAAATAATTATGAAATATTTCTAATATCGCCCGAAAAAACTTTCTGGGTCCGCCTCTAGTGATGCATTATATATTTTTTGAAGTAAACATATAATATTACTATGTGGAGACAAGTTTCTTTAAGATTGGATCTAAAAATATATAACTTAATACAATACAAAGTATATTCTTATTTATAATTGATCAAAGTTGAGACCAAAATTTTTTTATTACTACATATAAGTTATTCCTATATACAGCATAACTATAGAAAGACTTGAATATAAAAAAAAAAAAAAAAAGGTTGAACCCCAATTTTGAGGACCACCACCCCTCCGTCCCTAGATATTTGTGAGGGAGGTAAATTACGGGATGTGTCTCAGCAGGCCAGGGAACAAGAGCTGCCTGTACACTACGCTTACAAGGAGTCCAATTTCATGTTAGGAATCAAACCCCCCACACTGCGGTTGCCGGTAAGGCATGAGATAACCTCACTCCTATCTTTTGTACCATTGGACTTGAATATAACACATATAGGAAGTTGTCACTTGCAAAAGGCTTTATTGCATTTGGATGTTTGTTCTCTTGTAAGAATTATAAGATTGCACTTGCCAAGCTTCTAAATTTTACTTATGAGTAATTTTGAACTGTATAGCTTATTTTGAAAATAATTCCTAATTAACCGTCAAATTAAGTAATATTAACTAATTATAAGTGAAGTAAAAACGTTTCCAAATATATTTAAAAATAAAAGTTTTTACTTTCTTAAAAAAAAAAAAAAAATATATATATGTTAGGAATCGAACCCCCACACTGCGGCTGTCGGTAAGACGTGAAATAACCTCACTCCTATCTTTTGTACCATTGGACTTGAATATAACACATATAGGAAGTTGTCACTTGCAAAAGGCTTTATTGCATTTGGATGTTTGTTCTCTTGTAAGAATTATAAGATTGCACTTGCCAAGCTTCTAAATTTTACTTATGAGTAATTTTGAACTGTATAACTTATTTTGAAAATAATTCCTAATTAACCGTCAAATTAAGTAATATTAACTAATTATAAGTGAAGTAAAAACGTTTCCAAATATATTTAAAAATAAAAGTTTTTACTTTCTTAAAAAATATATATATATATATTAGTTTTTAGCTTAGCCAAACATGACTACTCTCGTTCGAGCAGCCCATTGGAATCCATTAATATACATATGGGCCGTCCAACTTTAGAAATTAGGCCTAGTCCAAACAAAAGGGGCAAAGTTATTATTATGACAAGTACACTACAAAATCGTAATTTTGACCGAACAAGATATGAAATTTATCATGAAATGAATTGAACATGGTATTCCACAAAATCATAAATTTATTTTATTTTTTGTCATAAAAAATTTCATAATAATAGATTTTTTCAAATGATCAACATATAACTCGAACTCTTACAGAATTTTGAATGATGATTAAATTCCCGAGCAACTTCACTTCTCTTAACCGTTCAACCCTATAAAGTATACGTCCATGGGCATGCGCTTAGACTGGGGGAATTTTTTTATTTTTTTGTGGGTTGGGGTTGTACGTAAAGAAATATGGTCCCCTCTTTAACTCATAGAAAAATGGTATAAATGGGTATTCTTTTCTTCTTTATCATGTTTCATTAAAAGAAACAATGTACAGTTGAATACTTATGTCTCCCTGTTTCCCAACTACATAACAACGTACAGATGATAATATTAACTCATATTTTGATATATATATTCTAAAATATGTCAATTATAAAATTTGAAGTGTCGTGTCATTCATTACATAATTCACATAAAGTTACATGGTTTCAATTAAATTCATTAATTAGTACTATAAAACCTACATATCTTGTAATAAAATGCAAAAAAAAAAAAAAAAACACAGTCCATTAACTTTAGCTCCATTTGTATAATTTTTCTTAAAATCCTTCAAAGATTTCAAAACTACTCTAGATTCGAAATTTGAGGTTAAGGTGTTAAAAAAGTTACTACATGAATAAATAGCTTGTGACAGTCAAGCATTCATAGTGACGGTAGTTTACAACAACTTTAGGAAGTCCGAAGATGTTAACGGAGACCTCAGGAAGTGCCATTGTTGGCACCTTCATGCGCCCGCATTTGTGCCTTCATTTGCACAAGTTGATACCTTTGTGTGTATCTTGTTTAAAATACGTTTTTGACTATTCTATCATTTATTTTTATAAGATCACGAGTTAAATAAATTGGATTGTAAAAGTGCGAATTTGTAATGGACCATCTATTGATAATACAACTCAATCAAATCAATTGAATACGTTAAATGATTACAGAATTTAATTCAATGTAAACGAAGGTGTTCAACTATAAGCTTCAAAAGATTAAATCTAATATAATCATAAGATCGAGTCAAGACAAGTGAATGATCCATATATCTCTACATAACGAATTAAATTTAAGCACTACAAATGTAACTAGGATTCCTTAATGGAATAATTTAGTAATATACTTCAAAAAAAAAAAAAAGCTATGGTTACAGTCCAAATTTAACACGTGACAAATCCAATAAATGTTTGAAAAAGGAATAAGATTTCAAGGAGTTGTCACAATCAGGCAATTTTGTCAAATCTTTGTTGATTGGGGAAAATCTCTCAAGTGGGACATCTGTCAAGTGTATGGCCAACTCTCTTTACAGACTGTTGCATTGAATGGCCAGTGAAAAAAGTGTTCAGTTCATTCACATACATACATCTTTGCGTGTTGATATATAGTGTAAGAAAATGCACATAATGATCCTAAGAGACATGAAGTTTAGATAAAAATTAATAATATTATAAATTAAAATCAATAATTAATTTTGACGATATATATTTTATGAAATTTTAAACTTTTATCAACTTTTCAATCACACATTCATTCATTTTTACCAAATTTACTAAAGATCTATTTTTCTGCAAAATGAAATGAGGTGTTTAGTCAAAGTTTAGACCATGTGGAGATTGAGAATTTAGCCTCATCATTATACCCCAGAATAGGCTAGTAAAATTATTGGACATGTGTTCCATAATATTAAAAAAAAAAAAAAAGGTTAAACCCTAATTTTAAAGGTCCCCCACCACCCCTGCCCTGGAGCATCGTGAGGGAGGTAAATCGCAGGTTATGCCTCCACGGGTACAAGGTGGAAGGTTGCTTGTACACTTGCACTTACTCAAGAGCCAAATTCATATTTTAGGATTCGAATCCTTGACGCAGCAGCCTCAAGCAAAGTTGGATTTTTCCACCTCCCCTTTTACCACTTGGAGATGTGCCCTGGGGGCATGTGTTCCATAATATAAACATTTGACATGTAGTAAATGTAGCCAAAAAGAAAATTGCACCCCATTTTATCGAGGGTAGATGACTAAAACAATTTCGTCTATGATCCACATAAGATGTTAGTCCGACTCAAATAATATAGTCCACATTAACCGAGCATAGTGTCTGAAAATGGCAATTGACTAGGCTTGTCTCGATGGGGTTATTCAACCCATGACAGAAAAAATAACCCAACAAAATTTCGCTGATTGACTTCAATCAACAAATGGTCAAAGTTAACATTACAGTATTGATACATTGGAAATTGATATTAACTCTTAACCTTCCTCATCAAAGGATAAAGTGACATTCAATTTTGGGTTTCAATCAATCAACGATTATAATAAGACGTACGTAATAGGATTCCACACAAAGTTTGATGGATTTTAATTGTCACTCAAACCAACCAACGTGAACCAAAAGTGCCTTCTAAATTCACAATAATCTCTGCCCAAAGTCCATCTTTTATTTTATTTTAATTTTAAAGAAAGTCAACTATCAATGGACACAACCAACCAAGTGATACTCCATGATCCATATACAAGGTGAATACACCTATTTAGGATAAACTTTAAATCCTAAATTATAATATGAGATATTCACTTTTCACTTCATCTAATGATTTGTATGACAATACTTCTATTTTTGTTTCTATTTTTTATAAAAGAATTTTCAAAAAAAGATACTATAATGTGAATCAAACAGATCATAATTCAATTATCAAAGAGAAGTTCTCGATTATGGTATCCTACATCAATTCGACAACAACAAAGCCAAACCCAATATTACATACTCTACTAATTTTTCATGTAGTTGATTATTGTTAAAATTTAGGGTTTCATCTTAAAAGACCTTGTTAAGAGGAGTAGTTCATTTTTTTATAAATTGGTCTATATTTTCATCTTTATTCAATGTTGAATTTCATTCCTTAACATGCCCCAATAAGATGGTGGTTCGTTTGAGCATACCAATCTTGAAATTCATATAATAATTTATTGAGTCTTAATCGAATCAAAGCACTTATTAGAACTCGATTAGCTCTGATACCAAGTTAGGACTTATAGTTATATCTTAAAAGGTCAACATCGTTAAGAGAAGTAGTCCAATTTTTTATAAATTGATCTACGTTTTCATCTTTATTCAATGTGAAATTTCATCCCTTAATATAACCCGACAAGATGGTGGTTCGTTTGAGTATACCAATCTTGAAATCTATATGATCATTTATTGAGTCTTAATCGAATCAAATCACTTATTGGAGTTTAATGAGCTCTGATACCAAGTTAAGACTTGTGGTTCTATCTTAAAATGTTAACATTATTAAAGAAGTAGCCCGATTTTTTATAAATTAATTTATATTTTCATCTTTATTCGATATTGTGTTTCATCCCTTGATAATTATTTCGCACAATAACCCCAAAATTTACGCCCTAACAGAAGCAAAATAAATGTAAGTAAAATCTCAATAAATCATTAGAGGGATTGAGGACATATTCCCAATTAAAAAGCATTGCGTAATTTGAAACTTTGAGAAAGTGAATTATTAGTTACAACAATCAAATCATTATTTGATTTATTACTCATTTCGATCTTCTTCTCATCTCTCGTCATTGTCAACTTTGCTTTCCTTTTTCCACCTCTCACCAGTCTGCAAATCAGCAGCTTTCTCTTTAAGTATCAAACCCTATCCGGCCCCATACACAGTTCAACCATATCCATACCACCCCAATATCTCCCTTTTTTTTTTACAATATTTTTTCTTCTTTTATTATTAAAAGAAAAAAGGAAGAAGAGACAGATACCGGCTTAGATTATGAAAATTAATTTTTTAACTATTAAAGAGAAAAGAATATCCTATTTATGAGTGTAGAAGTAAAAAAATAACAGCTGAAATAGTAAAATAACGATCAAAAAATTAATTTTTTTATATATTTTTTTTTTTGTAAATCTCAGTGTAAAACTCTCCAATGGTCTATATCAAATAAACTTTGCTACTTGTACATAAAAATATATAGATAATCGATGACATAATATGATGTGAAGGAAAAAATTGATTGTGTTTTAGACTAACAAATAACAGAGAGATATATAACATTATGTAATCTATTATATAAATATTGATGTACATACAGTAAAATCCATATCAAATTTAGTATAACAATTGAACAGGTTACACCAAACTTGATGTAAAATTACACCAAGTTTGGCATCACTCATTGGAGATACCCTGAGGATTGAATTAGAACTCATTTGAGTGGGAATGCAAAAATAAATAAATAAAATTAAAAAAAAATGAAAAGTTTATCCAAAAAATATTTTGATAGATAATATGTAGTTAAAAAATAACAAATATTTTAAATTTGTGTGTAATATTATTTTATTGAAAAAAATGTAATTAAAATAATGTCAAAATACTGTATAAATTTAAAAAAAATGTGACTGAAACAGAGCTAACATGAGCACATAGAAAGACACTTCAAGTTATGATTGTCACGGTGGCTCATATTCTTTATATAACTCAAAATATATATACCTAACTACAGAATACAAAGTACTTCCTCCTATCGGAAGAATACAACACACGAAGTGTGAAAGATGGAAAATAATTGGAACCTGTTCGGTAATAATAGCAATGCCAATGTGAGAGGGCGTAATGATAGTTGCCATGCATGGGAGATCTGGGATCCTGCCAACACCTTTCGCCACCCAACATCCACCTCCTCCTCCACCATGCAAGTGGAAGCACATGATTTTCACGCGCTCATGCTCAACCACCACGATAACCCCTCTTCATTATCACAGTCCCACTTCTATCCAGACCCGCATTTGACTTGCTTGAAGCTGGGAAAGAAGCACCATTTCGAGGATGTTACACCGGGAACTTCAATGACCAAGAAAGGCAAACCCTATGGTACAACTGGTGGTGGTGGAGGGGCGTCTTCTGCAGCGGCGCCTCCAATTTTGCCGAGGTGTCAGGTGGAGGGATGCCAACTGGTGCTAGTGAACGCCAAGGACTACCACAGAAGGCACAAGGTTTGTGAAATGCACGCCAAAGCTCCAAAAGTAGTGGTTCATGGCATTGAACAACGCTTCTGCCAACAGTGTAGCAGGTAAAAGTATTCACTGCAGTGACTCTGAACTGTGATATATATGTATTGTACTGTTTATGTGCAAATGAACTGTGATTAAGAAGTTACTAAAGACGTACATATTTTGATAGGTTTCATGCAGTGTCAGAATTTGATGAGTCAAAAAGAAGTTGCAGAAGGAGATTAGCCGGTCACAATCTCAGAAGAAGAAAGAACCCTCAAGACCATTCTGAAGTTGCTAGGAGAACTTATCAAGGTAATTAACAAATCGATAAATTATAAGAGTTTTACGGTAAATTTCGAATTCGGGAGTCTTTATAGACTATTATGCCATATTAAAGCGTGTCTTCTGAAAGAAAACTCAAACCTCATTCGACTAATGTTGCAGAAAAAGTTACAAAGTTCTAAACTCCCGTAAGCACGATGACACGAAGCATGGCGAGAACACGCGTGTAGACTAATAATTTATCTTTAGCTCCCAGCACTTTGTATTTTCATTGCGTCCCCTCCTGATTTATTTGTTGAACTTTTTTATCATGATAACTTATCCACTTCCATGTTGATTGAGAAAAAAAAATAAGAAAAAGAAATAGAAGCATGATATTTATTGAAAAAACACTTTAGTCCTGAATGGTTAATAGGTAAACCAGTAACTTGTTACTATTGGGAAAGGAAGGTTGAGGATCCAATTAGTCTTGATTAGCAAACAATATTTGCCTTGTGAGCAAATAAGCTTAATTTAGCCATTGTACCGAGGAGTGGAGGTCTTTAGGCTCAGGACTGGAAATGTTCTTACAGGGAAGTAAGATTTCCTTAATTATGACTGCATTCAAATTCTATCTATCTCGGAGATATCACTGACTATGATGTTATTCATCTGAGACACGAATTATCGTTTTGTTCGGACACTCGATGACACTTTGCAACTTCATATTCCTGTTAGTTGTTACTATCCAAGAGTTTATTTGTTACGAGCGTGTTCGGTGGTGATTATGAGAACTGATTTTTTGACAGTTAAAGAGAGAAGTGGTTTTCACTTGTTAGTGAAGAAGTCAAAAATGACGATTGAAATAGTGAAATAACGATCAAAAAATTAACTTTTTAGAGTGAAAAATTACTACCAAACGGGGCTTACATCTTTATTCGACGTGGATTTGTAGCTGGACATCTATATATTTCATCTTTATTAATGTATTTTTCTAGGATTGTGCAAGATTTAACAAAAGACTGTTTATTCTCGTAGGCATCAAAGAGATGGCGGGTAGATATCAATATTCACCAACAAATGGGGAGTGTGCTCTCTCTCTTCTGTCATCGGAAAACAACAGCTGGATTCCATATAAAGACCTTCCATCAAGATGCAGCACTGCCCTACACGATTTGATTGCTGAAAATCGTGCAGCCATTTTAGCCAGACAGCTCAACTTGCAACAGATGAAGACTGCAGACCCCACCCAAAAGGGATCACTTCGGATTCTAAACAACCAGATTATACCCGGGTCACAAGAGTACGGTATCGACTTGACATTGGACCTCATGCAGGCCACTCCGAGTTCAGAATTCGGGTTGTTGTCCATGCATGATAAATCAGGAGAAGAATCGTGGAAAGTTCATCTGGGCTATTGATTAGGTCTTGGACTTGCAAACATTGTTTAAAAGATGCTTTAAGAATGTTGCAATAATTAATATTAATGTGTGCGTGTATTTATCTGAAGAATGTAAAAGTCATTTGAACACTGGTGTAGAGATTTGTCTATTTGGCAAGCAATTCAAATGATATCAGTCCTCTTTTTAAAATATCATTCACCATGGTCTACCTAATTGCTTTTGTTGATGCATACTACTGGGCAAGTAATTCAGATGATCAGTCCTCAACATCCTCAAATATCCTGTTTCTTGAAGGGGTGGGCATGATTTATCATTTAAGTTGGTTTGATTTTAGGGTTTAGGTTGAGTCCAGTTCAGGTTGGGCTATTTTAAATTCCGTTGCTGCCCAATACATCATATTTGATAAAATTTCCGAAAATACTTTGTGATCTTTTTTATCCTAGTATTATTTTAAATATGATAGTAAAATAGAAAAAGAGCAAATTCCTTCACTCCTAATTGATAATCAATTTGGAGCTGATCTTAATCCACCAAACACGCCTCGTACACAAATAAACCAAGTCAAAATCCCCAATTCACAACAATCCATATTCATTCATATTTTCAACCATCTAGAATCCTCTCAACACCACCAATTTGTCCACGAATAAAGTCACTTAGTTAGGCTTAAAAACAAGAGAGTGAAGAAATAGACAGATATGTCAAAAAATGATTGAATGTTTTTGTTTTAATTTTTCAAACTGTCCAATCATGCGTCGACACTTGTCCCGTTTGGATTTGAGCCTGGATGTGTAGCATGGTTGATTTGTCCACACAAATCGATCATGTATTAGATTTAAATCTTGTTCTAATCCTTCAAAATTTCTTCTGTATTTGTATCTTGATTTTCAATGTAAGTGATTAGGGTTTATTCTCCATCGTATAACCCCAAATGGAAGGTGTAATATCACCATATTCTGTCCAATCGAAGCATTTATTTCTAAATAATTATTGTTTTTCAAAATTTTGTCCACAATACAGATTTCACTTTTTCGCAATCACGGATTTCTTTTGATGGATAGATACAGAATGAATCAAAGAGAGTATAAGTAAAATCACATACCCGCCTAAACTCCGATTGCTCATTACGAAACTTTGAATTGTGTATTGAATTTTGAATGTGCATTGAATGTGAAGCTTAATATTAGGTTAACTTAAAAATACATCAATTACAAAAGACTCTTTGACATCTATAGTGTTATAAAGTAATTACTAAAATAATTATTAATTCACACAGTATTCTATAAATTATGAACATCACATAATATTTATTAAAATTTTATTATATAATGATGTAGAAACGAATTTTTCCTCTAGCTATACGAATAATCACTTTAATTAATCACAAATAACTAAACCCCACACAAAAGTCACAGTAAATCCTAAATTAACCCAATTGTGCATTTACAAAATGAACTTGAATTGACTACATTAGATAAAATAAAATAAAATAAAAATCAAGCTTTTATGCAACCAGTATATGTTTTTAATCGAGTTAATTATTTGAATGGTCACCGAGCTATTCCAAGTATTACTATTTAATAACTCAACTTAAAAATGTATCTTAATTATTAATGAACTATGCACCATGTGTTACATCCATCACTCAAGTTGGAAAATCCGTTAAATTTAACAAACGGCATTGACTTGAACACGGCATTTATAACACGGTGCATAATCCAATGCCATTGAAATATAATTTTAAGTTTAATTATTAAGTAGTAACAATTTGCACAGTTTAGTCACCATTGAGATATAAATTTAAGTTTATTTATTAAGTAATAACAATTTCTTCTTTCCTCAAATTGACATCTATGAAAGAAGAAATCAATGTAAATGAAGGGGGAGGGGGGAAAAAAGGAGGAAACTGAAAATCAGATGCCTATAAATTGAAGATAAATAGAATTTTCAAAATTGAGCATCACAAATTTTTGCAAATTGAATATTTCCATTTGGAGCCCAATTTCAAACATTCAATCCTTTGCATAAATCTCACTTGTCCAATTCCACAATTTAATTTCGTTCCAAAGTGAATAAATAATCTTATTTTGTCAAAAACCTTGATCCTAAGATTTAAAAAATCTTATATTTTTAAGAAATCTCGACCATCACTTCCAAAAATCAATTTTTCTTCGAAAAATCCATTTTTTGTGAAAAAATAAAAATAAAAAATGAGATACCCACTGGGCAAAATTCAATCTTTTAAAGAATTCCAATTTTGAAAAAATTTAATTTTCTTTGATTTATATGCTCTGATTTTTCTTTCATTTTCTTTGATTTATTATTTCGCAGAGATTGATTTGAGGGAAGAAGAAATGTTACTACTTAATAATTATACTTAAAATTGTATTTCAATGGGATTGAACTATACCAATTGTTTTTATTTAATAACTGAGCTGAACTTAAAATTGCATTTCAACGGTCACTTAACAATGCATCCATCACTTGAGTGGAAAATTTTTACCATCCATCCATCACTCAAGTTGATACCTCATTTGACGTATGTAATGATTTTTCCACTTGGATGGTGGATGGGTAATATAGTGTGTAATTCAATGATCCTCAAAATACATTTTAAGTTCAATTGTTAAGTAACAGCACTTAGTATAGCTCAATGACCACCATATAATTATTAATCAATGGATTGATATAACACGTCGGTTAGTTCGCTTTGGATTGGTCGATTTGTTTGGTTAGGTTTCCAAATGTCCACAGTAATTTCTGCCCAACTATCTATTATCACAAACGGGATTGAACATTTTTGCTATCCCTAATCAATTGCAATCCTCTCAAGTAGTTTCACATTTATTGTTAACTTGTAATTCAAATTAGAAATTATAGATTAAAGTTCTCATTACATTACATTGTTGTATCTCCCTCAAATATAAATACGTACCTTTAAACAAATTCATTTCACATCAATGAAGAATTAATATTCACATTAGCCTGTACTTTACTCTCTGAAATTGTTCTAAAAGTCAAACAATTAAGTCACTAAAGACAAAAATGTTTGAATCTCTCTTAAATATCACGTTCTCGTCCGATCTCCATTATTTTCAAAATATGATTTTCTTTAATTTTTTTTTCAACCAAACATTTTTTAATAAAATAATATTATCCGAAAATTCAAAAAATTTTTTTATTTTTTTAACCCATATTGATATTCTCAATCGATCCACTATTCAAAAATGTATTTTTAGCCAAATAATGGGACTCAAACAACGGTTAATTTTTTCAATTTGAAATACTGTCCAATTATTCAAGTGAAATTTATTTTTGTAAAGGTCAGTTGGCAATTTTTCCCTATTTTTTTAGATGATTTTGTTGTTGGTCGTGCTACTCTAATAAAATGACCAGTACAAAAATTCAATTGTTGTTATGAATGTCACTTGATAGTCATTTAACAAAGAAGTTGGGAAGCAATTAATATTGCAATTTTTCCAAATTTAAATTACTATTCTAGGAGGTTGAATTATTGCAGTTAGATGTGAAATCTGGCGCCTACGGTCCTTGGACTTGAATGCAACTACTCCATAGATTTTCAAACTTTAGCACGTGGCAAACAGAGGTTTTGCCTTATGTGGGGGGCTTACATAAATTGCAATAATCACGTGCCCGGTGCGTGATAAAAAATTATATTCCCTTGAATTCAACTTCAAAAAAATAAAAAGTTAAACCCTAACCTTAAGGGTCCCCCACCACCCCTTTTTTGGAGTATCGTGAGGGAGGTAAATAGCAGGTTATGCCTCCAAAGGTACAGGGTGGAAGGCTGCTTGTACACTTGCACTTACCCATGAGCCAAATCCATATTTCAGGATTCGAACTCTTGACGCAGTAGCCTCAAGCAAAGCTGGATTTCTCCCTCCTCCCCTTTTACCACTTGGAGATGTGCCCTGGAGGCAATTCAACTTCAAAGAAATAGCTCCTATGAAATATGAACAATTCCCTGCTTACAATAATCACGTGCAGGAAAACTCATAAAGGTGCTGTGTTTTTTTTTTTTTTTTCTAACAGTCCAATCACACAACGACACATGTATTTTTTTGTTAAAAATAAAAAAAGTCTAATAGATTATTTTGTATGTGTAGCATGGTTCATGAAATATAGATATCAATACAACTCTCAATTAAAATAGAATCAAACTCATTTCTGTGGGGACCTTTTCAACATCTCCATCACTCTTAGTTCTCACGACAATGAAGTCATTAAAAATAAAATAAAAATAGTAGTCTCCTTGCAGGAGACAACTTAACTTTGACTTATAAATATTTTTGACAAAAAAATTACTTACGAGTATCGAAAAATTCTATCTTAAAAGCTCAAAATTCAACAATTAAGAACAATAGCTATAAACAGTTGATGTTAATGTTATCAAATTTAACAATCGAGAGTTTTAAGTGTCCTCTCAAAATGATTGGTCGCTGCTTCGAATTAAGCCCCTGTTTGGTTTAATCTAAATCGAAGTCAACAATTCATTTTATTCACATATTTTATGGATCTCATAATTTTTCAACTACACATTTCACCAACTTCCATCAAAATATACAAAAAAATCTGATTCTAATTTCCAATAAACGGGGGCTAAATGCAATTAATGTCCCCGTTTGGCCCATGTTAATTTTCATTCCATTATATTTCATTTTTCTCTCCTATTTTTAACCACACAATCTTCCATAAAATAATATTATCGTAAATCGAAAACTTTTCGTTCTCTTTTAACCACTCGTTTTTAAGAAAATACTATTTCATCCATTTTTATTTTCAAAAAATGAGGGCAAACGGGAGCATAGTATAACTGATTAAGTAAATTATTACTGCCAAGCTGTTTTACGGCCATCTTTTTCAAGGATTGTTCTACATGTAAACATTACAATCTAGTGAACATAATGTTCAAGTGGCATTTTATTATGGGCTAATGGAAAAAGCTGTTTTTTACCCTATCAATCATGAAACGCCACTTGACCATCATGTAAACCGGAGTAGCATTATCCCTTTTTCAGAGCCACACTCGCCAATGGAAATTTGACTGCAGATTCTTGGTCAAAATGCTATTTCTTTTACCTCATTTAAGTTATCACATTCACCCTCCAGAAAATATCAGGGTAACAGACAAAAGTAAATAATGCAAAGACAAAGCCTAACTAAAAATATTAATACACTGCATAAGTGTGCCTGTGAAAACTAATCCTTGTAACAAAATGGAAACTAGGAAATGATTCCCATGAAAACATATATAGAGATACTTATTTATATATGTGTTACATACGATAATGATTCAAGTGTAAATCGATCTGATCTGTCTTTAGAGCAAATTAAGATTGAAATGCAAATAATAAGAAACCTGAAGAATAATATATGTCAAATTGATCATTCTTCTTCCACTGTGTTATTACTAGGTCTAGGTAGTCCGCAACGCGTAAGATCTTGAATTTCGCATCCTTTCAGTAAAAAATTGTGCTTGCTGAAGAACTAGTTGTACCCAGATATGATCTTTGGCTGAAATCCAATGAAATTCTTGGCGGTGAAATTGCAACGGTGACCAATGAAGAATGAATCCCAGAATCAGGTGGAGACCCTGAAATCAAATCAAACCAGTGCAGTTTCAATTTTTTTCTTGTCCCTGAGCTGAATTTATGCATAGAGAAAACTTACTCGCAAGGTTTTCAGAGGAACAATTTGGTGCACTGTCCAGTAGAGAGTTGTTGCTGGGTTCTTGATTTGGTTGCTGGGATTTTCGCCTACGCCGGTTATGGTCAGCCAATCTTTTCCGGCAACTCCTCTTCCCGTTGTCAAATTCCGAAAGGAGATGGAATCTGATAGAAGGAAAATTAGCGAGAACAATTAACGATGCAAATGGAAGTCTCACAGAATTTGGTGCAGAATGCTAATAAAACCAAGAAAACAGTAGAATTTTATATGTGTTGATCCTTAAAAGCTGATGACAAGTTGTTGAATAGAAAAGAATAGCTGCACATTACTATAAGAAGCAAAATCCAACAGTACGTTGAAACGTAATTGGGATCAAAATCATGAGGAAACATAACTCTACGGACGCAAATCCCATCGGGATCAACACATGTACCACCCAACCCAATCATGAGCTTGTTAACACTTGAAAAAGGGGAGTTCATTCAGTCAATACTCACTATAAACACGAGGTTGCAACTAAAAAGAAATATGGGGATTAATGTACAACCTGCTGCATTGTTGGCAGAATCGCTGAGTCAACCCAGCGGCGATGACAGTAGCGGCCTTGGAGTGGAACTCACATACCTTGTGGCGGCGATGGTAGTGTTTCGCGTGCGTAAGGTCCGCGTGGCAACCTTCAGCTTGGCATCTTGGGGAGTTGACTGAGCCGTTCTCCATTACCCTGGACCGGCGGTAGAGCCGGTTCACAAAATCGTCCTCGGAGGAAGCAAAATAAGTCCTTCCTCCCAAATTAAGTCCAATCCTACTAGTGCTAGTGTTAAACTCGAACCCGCCAGCAACCGGCTCACTCTTGGGCATCATCATGAACCCAGTTGGACCGGTTGGTTCAAGAGGGAGCACTGAAGCCTGTGGTGCATGAGGATTCGCGTATGATGATGCAGAAGCTCGATAACAGCGTGGGTCATAGAAATTAGTCAAATGGATGTCAGTATTTGGGTGGTGAAACGGGTGGTGGTAGTGGTGGTTGTGAGGAGTGACAGTGGCGAAATCATTAGGGTTAACAAAAGTGTTGGCTTCCGTGAAGCTATGAGTAGCGTATGGGTAAAAAATCTGTTGATTTTGGTTAGAATCTTGGGCCGTTTCTTCGCCAGAAAGCATGATAGATGATGGGTTACCCCATTCATAGTCCACCATGCCTCTACTTTTATTTTGCCTCCACCAGCAGAATCAAAGAAATATAACAGCGCCTTGCCAGATATCTGAAATCAACTAAACTATAGAAAGAGAGTGAGAGAGAAAAATCAAAGCTTTAAAGGGAAAGATCATGGTGAGTGAAAAAGCTGCAAAAGACTTTAACAAAGCTGTGTGTCCGTGTGAATTGCCTTATTGCGAAGCAGGTAAAGAGTTCCTTTTTGAGTTTGAGGATCATGTCGGGTTTGTGTTCATCATTGTAGCATTTGCAGGAATTTGATCGAGAGAGAATAAAATGTAGAGAGAGAGAGAAAGAGATCACCTCGTGGCAGTTTGGAACAGTGAGATACAGTATAGTAATCAAAACCCTACAAGTGAAGTATTAATATTCGTTACATCTCTCCATTTCTACAAGGATCACCACTTAACTCTCTCTCTCTCTAAAATAGAATCTCTCTCTCTTTCTTATCTCTAATCTAAAAGAGAGACAGAGAGGGGACGGGATAATAGGAAATCCTTAAGTTCGGGGTTCAATTTTTTTTAAAGAGAGATAGAGAGAGATTGTATTTCTCTCTCTAAAAAAAAAATGTTAAACCCTAACCTTAAGGGTTCCCCATCACCCCTGCCCTGAAATATCGTAAGGGAGGTAAATAACAGGTTATGCCTCCAAGGGTACAGGGTGGAAGG
>NC_036239.1:5295418-5329530 GCF_002742605.1 Olea europaea var. sylvestris
CTCAAACCTAAACCAAACCATTTTGAACGATTTGAAAAAAAATCAAATCTAAACCTAACGGTTTGGTCCGATTTTAAACCGCCGGTTTCCCTTAAGTACATTTTCCCGTTTTGCCTCTCCATGCTCTATATAAAATTTTATTTGTTTTCTTAATTTTAATTTAGTTTTAAATTAATTTAAATTTTTCTAAAACCTGTATTTGTGTTGGTTTATTAGTTATTTTTCAATCGTTCGTCCAAACTAGGAGTGTAAGCGGTCCGATTTTACAGATTTTTGACAAATTTTCAAATCAAACCATTTAAAACGGTTTGAGAAAAACCCAAACCTAAATCAAACCATTTTGAACGATTTGAAAAAAAAATCAAATCTAAACCTAACGGTTTGGTCCGATTTTAAACCGCCGGTTTCCCTATATATTTTTTTGTCCGTCTACTTTTATATCATTAATTCATTGAATTCAATATATATTTATATCTCATTAGCAATAAATCTAAACCAAATTAAGCCCCTGTTTGAACAAAAATTTTGGGACAAAAAAATGAAAATTTGGATCGTTATCTCACAAGTTCAGCCATCTTTATTGACCTGCTGTTTCATGTGTGGGACCTAACTTCATCTCCAAAGGTCAATTTTCTCATTATGATATGAAAAATATGGCTCAAACAGAGCTAAATATATTTACTATAAATTTAAATACCAACTAAATCAAAGTGAAATCACAATAAACTAAAACATAGTTCTCTTCATTTTTTTTATTTTTTTTATAGTTTTTAGGCTAATGATGATACAATAACATTACAATACAAGTCTACTAAACTAGATATAAGGCCAAAAAATATAATGATGTCCAACAAGATCTCGTGATCATCATATTTGAAAAAATAATACTGATTATACAAAGAAAATAACCAACCACACTAATAAAGCAATTGTTTATAATATCTAAACATAACAATTACACAAGTTTACGTTTGTATTATGTTATGAAACGCATTTAATTTCAAGTTCTTACCTTAGTTTGCTCCAAAAAAATTATTGATCTGAAACTTTATTCGTAGCAAATATTATCACTGAAGGTCTAAGATCTCTTTGTCTCCGATTTGGTATAATGAATTTCAATTTAACTTTGAAGAGGCGTGAAAAATCTTAAAAAGAAGTATCTGGTGCCGGTGGCTCAAGACTATGTTGGATGTCGGTTGGAGTTCATATAAATTCTAAAGAGGAAAATGGCTTTTAATAGATTATGTTAGTCTTAAGATTATTAGATATAAATTATGATTATTGGATAATAATAATATATCCGTATTAGAAAATTAAAAATTGACAAAAATACCCACAAATGACAAAACTATTGAATTTTAAATATTTAATGAATTTTCAAAAAATTTCATTTTTTCATTTTTTTTATTTTTATATATTTTTTCGCCAGTCCGGTTTGATTTTAAACCGCAATTAAAATTCTCAAACCTAAACCAAACCATTTTGACCGGTTTGGTTTGGATCAAAACCATTTCGTTGATCGGGTCCATGTGGCACCAAACTGACGGTTTCTAAAATGCGGTTTCAATTCAATTTTTCGATTTGGCGGTTTTTGCTTATAGCCTTAGTCCAAACCAAAATTATGAAAGACATATCTTAAGAAATATTTTTTAATAATAGTTTAGATATAATCAAAATAATATTTTTTAAAGTAGTATAAAGAGGTAAAATAGAAATTATGTATTTATTGTTTGCTGACATGAATATATGTTACTTCAAAAAGTTTTTTTTGAAAAGAAAAAGATGTCTCCAAAAAAACTTAGAACTCGAAAATTTACTTAAGCAATATGTAAATTATAGATTTCAAAAACACTCTATACGTAGTATAGTTCCACCAAAAAAATAACATATTTCATAATATTTTCTTGACTGGTCAAGTATTAGTATTTACGGTTCCTCGAACCTTAAATGCCAAAATCGACCACAAGAAATTGAGATGTAAAAGAGGAGATTGAATATCCTTCACTCGAGTCAATGATTAGACAACAATGATTTGAGATCTTTGGTGTGTTCGCATATTATTAGACATGCAGACATAGCTAGTGTAAAAAGAATTAACTACCCGTTATGATTAATATATACTTTTTGGAAAGTATTTATAAACAGTTTAAATTATAAGTATATAAAAAGAATGATAAATTATAACTATCTTAATATGTGTAGATTAAAATACTTTTTAAGTATTAATAAGGATGAGCCAATTGCATAGAGTATATTCAAGAACCTCTCTAATTTTAATGAACATATTTTGTAATTTAAAGTGTATTTTCAAATATTCCCATACGCTTGTTATCTTTAATGCTTTTATTACTTCTAGAAATAATTATTATTTTTTAAATTTTCATAAATTTCCTTCCAAATTATTATATTTTTTTATTGAAAATTGAAATATTTATGTATCTCTCCAAATTTGGAGAATCAAACTGAACCTCTATTTTAAAATATTAATTTGATGAATCTATTGAAATATAATTTCAGAATTGAGTTTTTAAAATAGAAAATATTGATTTCTTGACAATGCTTTTAGTACGAGAAAAAATAATATAAGAAAATTTATTTTGTACTAGTAAATTTTGAAAAGGAGGATGGCAAGTTGATATGATCGTATCTACGATGTACTATGTATTATTGTTCCAATTCGATCACTACCTCCCATTCTCAATCGCAGATATTTCAACATTTCACGTACGCGTGCTGCGAATGGTTGAAAAGACACGTGTAAGTATTTAACGGCGAGTAAGCAAGAGGAAAGGTGTATGGCATAGAGGAGCAGATGTTGAAGAGGATAGTCTGGTTGGCGTTAGGTGGGAAGGCCGACACTGATGTTGACCCTAATTGTACGGAAAACCCAACTCTGCTCTTTATGTCCTGTTTGACAACCATTATTAGGTAACTATTTTTTCTACGTTTTCATTTACATAAATTCACACAATAAAAAAGTATTTTGTAAGTAAATTTAATTTTTTATTTTATTTTTAATCACACTTCCTCTTAAAAATCACTATTTAAAATATTATTTTGACCAAATAATAGTCATCAAAGTCAAACAGAGGTGTGTACTGAGAGAGACTGAACTTGAAAATAAGTAATTTGATTTTATAAGAAATAATAATTGTACAAATTGTTTGTGAATTACCGACGACATACTACTACAAAGATAGTCTACGTTTGATAGAAATTTTGTGAAAAAATAAGTTTTTTGAAGAATATGTGATCAAAGAATAGAAAAAGTCATGAATTTGAGTGCAAAATTACTTTATTGAGAAAATATTTTTTAAAAATTTTGAAAAAAAAATGAACACGTGTTTAATAGTACAAGATTTTGTTGATAAAATACACTCACGTGTTGTGAAGATCGATCGCAATTTTAAAATTTTAATTGACGAGAAATGGAGTAAGACAAGAATGAACCGTAAGTAATCCATACGTATTGCTAGAGTGAGTGTAATTATCAAAACCCACATTTGGCCGTCCTGAATAAATGATATTGAATCCCATGAGACATTCATAATCTTACATCGAGTGCAAAACTAGTAATTTCTATTGAAACCGTTCGAATTTCAATGATCCTTAACAAAGTATCACAATGGTCATATATTTTTACTAAATATGCTGTAGGCATTGTGGCCTATTATGAAATTTCTGTACTTAAAAAAAGCGAATTGAGCTTGGACAAAATTTAAATAAATAAACGTATCACTCTCCACCTAATGAATTTTAGGTTGCACAGGAGATAAATGTGACTCAATTTAAACTTTTTTGTCCAATAAATGGGACCATGCAATCAAAACATATTGTCTGTTGGTGTGCATAATGAATATAAAAAAATAGGGGACATGCATTGTGGTATTCATATTCACACAATTTCATCTTTCAAGATCTATTCTAACCTAGATTTCTTTGTCGTATGAACAATAATGTATTGGGCTCCGTCTAATGACTTCTGTGATTTGATTCAAGATCATTTGTGACAAAAGTGACTCAGTAGAAATAGTTATAAAAATGTTGTAATTAGTTGAGAAATACACCTAAAAACTTCATTATTGTTGTTGTTATCGAGTAGCAAAAGTCATATCTGGAATCTCATCTTTAAATTCGAGTTATTTTGCGATGAATGTAAAAGGTCATGAATAATTCATTCGTTTTAAGCATATTTTCATATTTATAAAATTGTTGTCATCAATGTTGGTCATCAAATTTTTAATATATGTATATATTTTTTGTTATCATAAATGGTTGTCGATTTAAAAAGTTATCTCAAGTCACTCTTTAAGTTCCTTTTAACAAATTTAAGAGTTTTTCAGAGTTGTGCGTGTGTGTGTATATATAGACACACACTTCAATCTAACATTAGTTTATAGATATTAATTTTGGCTGATTTTTTGCCCTAATGTCCTTTTGGTTTGCTACATAATTCGCTTTGTCGAACACATGATTATATTCGTTAAATCGGCTACAATTGAAACAAACTCTTTAAGTTTAGTGACCGTTTATGATGAAAGAAGTTAAGTAACTAAAATGACACATTTTTTAAATTTGGTAACAACTGAACTTTTAACCTTTGTGTATATTTTGATTGACAAAATAAAGATAGTGTAATAAGCCAAAGTGTCAAGTGAATTATTGTTACACTCAATCTGATTATCCCCCGCTTGGCTCCCATTAAATTAAATTTCATTTTTCTTTCTCCTATTTTCAATCACATAATCTTTCATAAAATAATATTATACGTAAATCGAAATTTTTTTTCAACCACTCATTCTTCAAAAAAAATACTATTCCACCAATTTTAATTTAAAAAAATGGGGGCCAAACGGGGGCAATCTAACATATCAAAAAAATATATTTTTTTTTCCTTTTAGAATTATTTCCTTGTTTGGTAGAAATTAAAATTAAAATTTTATATAAGTCAAAATCAACAATTGATTTTAACAACATACACACATTTCACAACTTTTATCAAAATATATTACAATTTGATTTTAATTCCCATCAAAACAGGTAGGTAAAAAGAGAATTAGTCGCTAATTGCAATTAAAGCGCGTATGAAGTAAATAAGTGGATCCATCAAGAAAGCCTACCCTATTTAATTGAAAAAGATCATTCAGAAATGCAAACGAAAGAGACAACATAAAGCTCTGAAACTTCGTCAGTTGAAAGCAACTTATAGCACACTCATAATCACCCCTCTCTCTACAATAATTATCTCTTGAGCATCATTTTCCTTAAATTAAATGCATGCATTTCTTATGAAAAGTCTTCTTTAGAAACATACAAATAATTTTTTTTCTAATAGTTCTTTTAAAATTCAAATTTTTTTAGGTGTGGCAGCACCCCACCCCCAAAAAATAATAAAAATAGATAAAAAATAATAATAATAAATAAATAAAATCACACCATGGGCTGATGGCCAGTGGTCAAAGTACAGCCTCTAATATCACATTGCCTAGGCTGAGTAATGAGTCCAAAGCAGTAATATTTGATTGAGCTTGAGTTCTTGGCCCAAGACCCTTGTACAAAAACGAACACCCCACTTTTTGATCATGTAGAAGCAGAATCATTCAATTCAATTCAAGATTAATTCTTTGCAAAAATGGCTTAAAACCTTGCTTTTCTTAGCAATTTCAGTTTTCAAGAATCTAAATTTTCTGACTTCAATTCATGTGATTGTTCGAACCCACCACCAATTCAAAAAATTATGTGTTTGTTTGATAGATATTTTATTAATTGATTTTTTGACCGTTAGAGAGAAAGTTAGGGATGTCAACGAGTCGAGTCGAGCCGACTTGCGAGCCGAAATTCTAGGCTCGGGTAAAATATCCGAGTTTTTTTCCGGGCCTAAGTCGAGCAAAAGCTCGGCAAAAAAAATTATGCTCGACCCGAGCTTTTGGCTTTGTTTTTGTTTTGTTTGGTTTTGAATTTTTTTTATTAAATAAAATGGCAACAACCTGCTGCGCTATTTCTAGCAGTGTGCTACCTTTTATTTTTATTTTTAATTTTTTTTTTAAAAAATATATGCTCCAAGCCGACGAGCCACACAGGCCGGCTTGAGCTTTGCCCGGCACCTAAAAATGGGGCTTAGCCCGAGCCTCGAGTTGGGTGGGCTCGAACTTTTTCCCAACTGAGCCATGGGCGGTCCGAGCCGGCGAGCCTAATTGTCATCTCTAGATAAAATAGATCTTATTGTCATCTCTAGATAAAATAGATCTTACTTGTGAGAGAATAATTCAAAAATGTCAGGCTGAAATAGTGAAATAACGATAAAAAAATTGATATTAATTGGATTAAAATATCTACCAAATATGCTCATAATTATCTAATTATAATTTAAAAATTCTAATTTTATTGGTCAATTTGGAATAACCAGATTAGTGGTGTGCTAAGATGCCTAACACTTGGTTCAGATTTCAGGCATGTCCACATACCAAGATCTTGAAATAGACCATCAGAAATTAAGCCTGTCACTAATGAGTTTGCTGGAAAAGGTTTAAACAGTGTTAGCGATTGGCACTCTACATACCGCCCACTTGTACTATTCGATATTTACCAGTTTAAGCGGTAAATTAAAGAATTAATAAATATGAAGCCAAGTCCATTTGTTGGGATTTTTTCACTGAAATTAGGTTGGATTTTTTGAGAAAAATAATGTTTAATTTATTACATGCGTTTTTATTGAAAAAATATTATTTCTTTTATTTCACGCATTTTTATTGAAAAATATTGTTTCTTTGATTTCATTTGATTTTTGATATTGTTTTCATATTTATAGTACTTCTAGGGTTTGGATGTACCTCTATAAATACTAGACTCTTTTCATACATTTTGTATTACTGAAATATTAAATAAATGTATTGGCACAGTTATTGTATTTATTTTCTCCATATTAATCAATTGAATAAAATACTCTGTTTATTTGCCAATTAATTATTTATCTTTTATCTTATTGTTTATTTGTGATCATGTATTTTATATTGTGTCATATATATTATCTCAATCCGTATTATTGCTCAACAGGAGGTATCAAAGCTATTGATAGTAATTGATTCGAGGTTTTTATTATTGATGGCAGCCACAAAGTATGAAATTTCGCTTTTAAATCGCAATACAAGATTCTCATTGTGGCAAGTGAAGATGTCTAGTTGTACTCGCGCAGATGGATTTGAATGATGCGTTATTGGAATTTAACAAAATGTCCACAACTTAGATGACGAAAGAGAAATAATGGAAGGATCGGAAGGCACTTTCATGGATTCATCTTCATCTCTCCAACAATATTCTTCAAGACGTTTTGAAGGAAAAAATGGTAGCTGCGTTATGGTGGAAGTTAGAGCAATTGTGCATTACTAAAAGTTTGACGAGCAAATTGTATTTGAAGCAGAGATTGTATTCTTATTCACGGTAGAAGGCGGATCTTTGAAAGACTATCTGGCAGTGTTCAAAGAGGTCGTCACTGATTTGGAGATTTTAGAAGTAAAGTATGATGAGGAAGATTTGGTTTTCATCTTTTTGTGTTTGCTACTTGTTTCGTTTGCTTTGTTTAGAGATACGATATTGTATAATCATGATACTCTCACCACTGAAGAAACTTATGATGCCTTATTTTCAAAAGAGAAAATGAAGCTTCTGGTTGGATCTAAAACTAAAGATGGAGAAGGTCTTATTGTTCATAGTGATCGAAGAAGAGGTAAATCAAGAACAAATTTCAGTAATCAGGTTTGTTATTATTATAAGAATAAAGGACACATTAAGAGGAACTGTGAAAAATTGCAAAACAAAGGTAATTTGACTGCAAATCTCAGGAAGCAGTCAAATCCTTTAGACGAGACCAACATAGCCGAAAACTATTTGAGTGATGGAGATGTTTTAACGAATTCTAACATGGAATCCAAACTCGATGAAGGGTGAATTTTGGATACAGTTTGTGCATTCCATATGTCCCAATCAGAATTTGTTAGAAACATATGAAACGGTTATGCAAGGTGTCATTGTCATGGGTAACAATGAACCTTGTCGGGTAGCTAGTATCGATAGTGTCAGATTGGCGCTTGTTGATGGAACATGTAAGACACTTTATTAGGTTCAATATACTTGAAGAAAAATCTCATCTATTGAGTATTCTTAATTCAAAAGGGTACATGTTTTGTAGAGGAGGAGGAGTCTTGAGGGTTCGGAAGGGCGATCGTGTTATATTGGAGGGGTGGAAAAGGTCTTGGTTATACATCTTGAAAGGTTAGACAGAATTTGTAAAGAAAAGTCAGCACAGATTTAGTACCATGGTGGAGGTTTACTTTGGAAATATATCTTTGGGATTTGGTTCGGGGTCCACATGGAAGAATATTACTTAGTCGAGTTTGGAGGATATGGGTAATTCCACTTTGCTGCCATTACCTGTGGTTCCATCGTATTCAATTGATAGGGATAAATCCAATGGAGATAAGTATGTGAATGCTGATTCGGTTGCACATGTTTTTAGCTTTTTTAAATGTGTTGAAACTAGCTAGGAATCTTCTATGAAAGCATTGAGAGTTAATTCTTCTACCTAGTGCGCTTTAACGTTGTTTGATAATTTCTAATTTTTTGTGATTTTTGGAGAACCTAGTGTTTGGGTTCTTGTATCCATGTTGAATATCGTGGAAGAGGATGAGTATTTTTGGTTTCATAAAAAGTTCGATTTTTTGTTGCAGTCGGATTTATTTTTCCGTGTAGAAAAATCTTGGAGTTTCATTCGTTATATCGAATTTGTGTCAAGGTGGAGATTGTTGAATTTTTTTTTTTTGTTTACCCAAATTAAGTTGGAATTTTTTTGTTTGGAAAAATTATTGTTTCCTTTATTCTACATAATTTTTTATCTTGTTTCCATTTTGTGATATTTCTAGAGTTTGGCATTCGCCTTTATAAAATACTAGACTTTTTTAACAAGTTTTGTATTACTGAAATATAGAATAATTGTGTAGGCACAGTTATTATATTTTTCTCCATTTTTGTCAATTGAATAAAATATCCGTTTCTCCGTCAATTAATTCTTTGCCTTTTATTTCGTTGTTTGTTTGCGATCATATACTTCATATCGTGTCATATATATTATCTCAATTCATTTTATTTCCCAATACGATTAGTATTATGTTCGTTAAATATTAACATTTTCATGTTTATTAAGGAATTTACCCATAACGCGTCTTCACAAGATTGTGACTTTTATTAAAACATTAATCTTGAAAATCACATTTCTAGTTTAAATTTTAGATGAAATGAACCCAAAATTTTGGGGAGCATTTGATCAATTGTTTTCAATTTTGTAAAACATTCAAAACTTATTTGGTCTGATATATTTTGAAATTCATTTTTGAAAACAATGTTAACTCAACATAAAACTCAAAATATGTTTTGGATGTTTTAAGTAAAACATAAAAAATACTAGAAATATAGGAAAATAAATATTTAAATAAAATTTATCTTCATAAAAATTCTAAAACGAAATTCTAAAATTGTTTTAAAAAATTCTAAGAAAATAAAAATTCTAAAATTTTTAAAAATTAAAATATTTCAAGCTATTATTAAATATTTAAATTAAAATTCTAAAAAGGTTTAAATGAATATAGATAGAAATTCTTAATCCTCATCAGTAATTTTTATTTTCTATTTTTTGCTAACTGAATCTATTATGTATTTGTACTTTACTTTTGTAACGGACAAACTTTTTCTTTCCCCGGAAAATTCACCAACTTTAAAATGGATATACTAGATAATATTTTAGCATAATATCGTAAAATTTTACCGAGCCCCCATTTGAGCCCCATTATTTCTCATTACATTAAATTAAATTTTTCTCTCTCCTACTTTTAACCACACAATCTTCAATAAAATAATATTACACGTAAATAAAAAACTTTTCATCCACTCATTTTTCAAACAAACACCATTCATCTCATTATAATCTACAAATAATGGGGCTCAAACGGCCCCTGAATAATCAAATTCGAACTTCGCTACATGTACATTAAACTTTATATAATGAGTTACATAATGTCACATGTCATTCTATCATTTCTCACTTTAAAACATGGAAAATACTAAATGAACATAAGGGGCTACATAATAGACACCCGGCGCATCGCGATTGGTGAGGCGCCTGTGGGCCTGAGGTGCGGCAGGCACCTCCGCCAATGTCGAGGTGCCGCGTGTCCATTATGTATCTCTCGATGTAGCTCTTAATGTTCATGTAGTATAGTCCTTAAAACATAAATAACTTTTTCATTCAATTTTTTCTCTCCACATCATTTTATGTAATCTCTTATGTACAATTTTTATGTACAAATAGCATAGTCCATCAAATTCTTGGAGTAAAATCTCATAAAATGATTTTTAAAATTCAAAATGAACTTTGTTTTCCAGGTCATTAGTTTTGATGAACAATTTTTCAAAATGACAGACCAAACGTGTTTTCCAATCTAAAAACAAAAAAACGAAAATAAACTCATCACTAAAAATTGAAATGCAAACCAAACATGCCCTTATATGGTAGTTACTATTTTTATCTTTAGAATTCATCATCATTATCATAGTTACCCCCAAAAGGATAAAAGGGGTAAACACAAAAAGCCGGTGGCAGATACAAGCCACAAGGAGCCAATTATCTTCATAAGAGTTTTGTTATTTGTAACTCCGGGTTACCTGATGTGAGTGAGGGGTTCGGTCCCCAATGTGAGTAGGGGGTAACCTGGAGTGTCAAATTTCATGTGCCTGTAGCAAAACTTATCTTCATAATCTACTATTTTTATGAAAAAGACAGCATGCCTGTCATCATTAATTGCATGATGCCGAGTTTCCTTGATAGTAGAAAAACACTTTTGCTGAATGAAAAACTACCTTCATTGCAATGTCAACGTCTAATAACCCTAATCATGAATGGTGATAGTGATGAAACAGGCACATACATTGATTTTAGATGTGAATAAAGCAGGTCCCTTGCCCCCTCTTTTGTGTCTCGGTTCAATCATATGTCAGCCGTACTCACAAACTCTCGTACTGAGGGTACCGTGTTGACGCTAACAGCCTATGCAAACGTACATGAGGATGAATGGGTATATGGTGCACGTATTTAGTTCATAGCACTAAGACAAAAATAGATCATAAAATTAACAAGATTTTACATTTTTCGTAGAATCCAGAAAATCGTTTCATCATTATAATCTACATATCCATGCACAAGTTTTCAAGAATGCCCATAATCAATGGTATATTAGTGAATTTCCTGCCATCGATTCTGGATTGGAAATTAAAGAAGATGACGGAAAATGGATGCATAATAATAGAATGGTTGATTTTTATTTGAATTTTTAAACAAATACTGAAATGAGAAACCAATAGATTCCATCTTCCTTTCTCAGGCATAATGTTATCTCAATTCCGAACCAGGAAAATTTTATCTCTCTATACATATGGTATCAATGATAATTAAAAAAAAAAACAATAATTATCATATTGCAGAGAGAGAGAGAGAGAGAGAGAGAGAGCGGCAGAGAATAAATATCTTCTAATCACAGTTAAACATAATGGGACAATCACCTAATCCATTTGTTATGTGGCCAAAGTCTCATCATTTACGCGAAGCTTCCTTAGCCTGCACATGTTTGACATGAAGTTACCAGTCAGTAAATGGGTCAACATTTAACTTTTTTTTTCCTCCTTTCTGTCTAATGCTGCTTACCAAACATCCCCTATATTTTTGTCTCGCTACCGGCTTCCTGAACATGACATTAAACTGGAAGACAGAGGAGAGGTAGCCAGATTTTAGGTAGAAGTTATGCTTCTGGAAAAGGGACCACAGATAATGAAGACATGCTACTTCAAAAACTTGACTGCTAGATATGGATTCACATTTCATTTATATATATGCCGTCATCTTTTCCAAGTAGTAAGGACAAAATTTTGAGGAAAAGCGTAACGATTTCAAGCCGTTATATCATACCCAATGATACTAGGACTCAACTTAGCCTTTGTTTCAGCCCCATTTTTGGTTAAAAATGTACTTTTAGAATTGTGATTTTTTGAAATTTGTATGATTGAAAAAATAAGGAAAAGTATTCGATTTACATCCAATATTATTTTATTGAAAAATATATGATTGAAAAGAAGAAAGAGAAAAATATATTTCGATAAAAATGGGGCATAAACAATGCAGGGGCCGAGCCCAAAAATAATGCTGGGGCATAAACGAAGCAGGGGCCGAGCCCAAAATTAATGCTACGGGAGGAGGGGTTTAAATTTTAGCGTACGAATAGTTACCTATTGTAGTTGCACCCGACGATACTTTACAGCATAAAATTCATCTATAATAGAATTCAGATCTAAATTCTCATTCAATGTTTAGTGTTAAATAATCAGCAAGAAAACCATCATCCATTTTGTCATGAATTTCCGTCTTCACGTGTTGTATTGTTAAAAATGCCCGCTACACAGTCGCTGTTGAAATAGGTAGTGTTTGTGTTACGCCCCTATCTGAACCGCCTCGAAATGCCCACCACCATACATTCTGACCTGATAGACACCCATCCGAAGTGTTTTTGAAATGATCTCACCAATGTCAACGACCTGATAACACATTGCGAAATATAGGCGATCCTGCTGAACTGACCGAAGCGCCCTCGTCCCTGAGGCCGAGGCGAAGTGGACCTTTGTCAGAAGATCCGCCGCCAATTTCAAAAAGAGATTTTTGCCAAGATCCTCTCTGCACCTAAGGTTTAAATTGATTTGACGTCTCCATGAGGCTAATTGATGTGACTTATCAACTTTATGTCAACTCAACTCAACTCGGGAGAAACAAACTGCCCGCTCACTCTACAGACGCGGCTGATTGACGCCTATGAGCGGACACCTCATACCGTCAGATGTATACACGTGTCCCACATCCAACGGTTCATCCCACCTATAAATACCCAAGGTTTGGCAAGATGTAAAGGTAATGAAACTCTTACTACATAGCACTTCATAGCAAGTTTATATATTTTCTCCTCCCCCTTATTATTATTTTGCACAACCTCTGGGTACTGTTCCGACCACCTAAACCTGACTTGACCGTCGGAGTGTATATGGCCACCACCACCCCCGCTGGTCCCGGCCGTGTACGTCTAACCATGCGTTGATTGTGCGCAAGGAAGAATACGTGGAGTAGCTATCGGTTAGCTACGTGGAAGGTCCAATTTTCGAGGTCAACAGATTGGCGCCGTCTGTGGGAAACACTTCCCATTGAAAGTCCTGCATTCTCCACCGGAAAAATCACCGAAAAACTAGCGACTAACCCTGAAAATGGTACATTCTTGAAAAAGAACAAAGTTGAGTTACAATCCAAGTTCTCACCACCCTTGAAAAAGGAGATAGGATGAGTTATAGCCATGAAGACGACAACCCCATGAGAGAAGCCTCAGAAGAAGAGGTGCTCCATAACAATGTCACTCACCAGAGACCCCATCACCGGCGTCGCCGAGGCACAAGAACAGCCATGCTCACTGAAGGGATGGCTCAAATAGCAGCGTGCATGAGGGACGTCGCAGCTCAGAATATAGCGATGCATGAACTTCTCATGCAAGCCCAGGGTCATCAGGGCTATCAAATGCCCCAAGGATCTTATCCAGTGCAGGAAGCCCCTGTATCTTCCTCCCGATGCCACATGAGCTGGCACACAGAACGCCCCCTCGAAAGAGAGATGAATGCCGAAGCCACATCTTATGTGCAAGGGAGCCAGCCATCAGAACCACACTTAGGGGACAATTCCCTCAAGAATACGGAGAACAAAGGTCGGCAAGCGTCTTCGACCGGATAGGGGAGGATCCTAGCAATAGGGTCCGCCCGGTGAGAAGATCAGTTCAGCCAGGTCAGGAACAAGAGCAGGCCCCTCCTCCTCCTAGAAATAGGAGGGATAGGAGGAACCTAGTCGATTGGGGAAGTGGAGGAGAAGCACTTCCACCTCCCCAGAGCATTCAAGATGATGAAGGGTCAGATGGACCCTGCCGATCTTATGAGATTGACGATGATGATGATAACCTCCCTTTCTCAAGGGAAATCCGAAACTTTCCAATACCAGCAAATTTCATGTCCCCTAAGATCCCCAAGTATGAAGGAAAGGAGGTCCCGGAGAAGCACCTCACCAAGTACATGACATAGATATCCTAAGGGGAGCCTCGCCCGCTTTGAAATGCAGAGCCTTCCATTTAACACTAGGCGGAGCCGCCAAAGTGTGATATAGCAAGCTTCCTCCCCTAAGCATTAGAAGTTAGCCAGATGTGAAGAAAATATTCTTGAACTAATACCTCTCACGCAGAGAATGAGAGGCACCAGTGCAACATCTATAAGATATGAGGTAGGCCCTGGGGAGACGCTGAAAAGCAATCTCGCCATGTTTACAGACGAAATCACCTACTGTTAACAGGCCACTGATAGAGAAGCCCTTTCAACCCTGAAAGGCGAGCTCAACATGAACACTTTATTCTGGAGGGACATGCGCAGCAAGAATCCCTCCACCTATGACGAACTGATGGAAATGATGAGTGGAAATTGTGAGTGAAGAAATGATTGATCATCGCAACCGTGTTGCGTAGGGACTCCCTCCGCCTCAGAGGCAGGTAGGTCGAGGACCCTCAACATACCTTGTTACTCAGCAATGGACTCAAGCAGGTCATACAATAGCTCCCACCTCTGGACAGGCGCTGGCTTCCGCCACATTAAATTTAGTGCCGGTGTTGGCATATGAGAATGCTCCTGCCAAAGTGGGACCATCCGGAAGAGCTAATAATAAGAAAAAGAAGAAGAAAAGGTCAAACAAACCCTTGGAAGGGGTAAGGTTTTGTACGTTCCATCAACTCTATGGGCATGACACTAGTGAGTGCCGAGATGCCAATCAACGTCCTGATCGAAGCAACCCACACCCTTCCAGCAGGAACGAATATCCTCGCAGATCCGCCTCCCCGAGCAGGGGAGAGAGAGGGCACAGAGAGGAATCACCTCGGAGAAGAGAATCAAGGGACCGAGGTCAATCTAGACAGAGAAACCAGGCCCAATTTTCTGGGAGCCAGGTCACCAGGGAAATCGATACCATCATTGGGGGACCCCACATCAATGGCAACACCAGGAATGTCCAAAAGAATTATACAAGGGAAGCAAAGGACCCGTCAATGATCACTTACATTGTCAACGAGTCGCAAGCAGCCGATAGGATGGCCCCAATCACCTTCTCCTAGGAAGATGCAAAAGGGGTTCACCACCCCCATTGTGATGCATTGGTTGTAAGAGCCGTAGTGGCTAAAAACGGACTGAAATGCATGCTCTCGACAATGGCAGCTCAGTGAATATATTATTTGGCTCCACTTTTGACAAAATGCAATTTGAACATGGGTTGATCCCCATGACCAACCCACTATTCGGATTCACTGGGGACAGCATCATCCCATGAGGGCAGATCACTCTGCTCGTCGAGATGGGTTTGGCACTCCTAGTGGCCCAACACTTCATGGAATTTTTGGTGATAGATCACAGATCGGCCTATCATGGAGTATTGGGCAGACCCGCTTTGAAAGATCTTTGGGCCGTCACGTCCATCCATTACTTGTGCATGAAATTTTCAACTGAACATGGGATTGCTACGGTCCGAGGCGATCAGATGGGCTCCAGGGCATGCTACTTAAACTCGCTACGAAAATCAGAGCCCCGAACTGTTAATGTAATCCTAACTGAGGTTCCCGTTGAAATCAGTACAAACGTGGAAATTTTCGACGCCCCTGAATAAGGGCATAACTCTGAACAAGAGGATGACGTCGACATGGAAGAGGCCCCTGAACAAGGGCACCCTCTTGATAAATTAGATCCCCGGATAATTCACTCTGAACCAAATGTAACCCCGATGGAAGAACTGGAAACTTTCTCCGCCAACCCAGAAGACCCCAGTGGGGTCTTGCGCATAGAGAAGGCGCTGTCCCCCGAAGCAAAAGAAGAGATGATAAGCTTCTTGAAAAGGAACTTGGATGTCTTCGTTTGGAAGCATGAAGACATGGTGGGAATAGATCCAAGGATCAGTTGTCATTATCTTAACATCAACCCCTCTTGTGGCCCCCATCGACAGAAGAGACGTGCCCTCAATCTGGAGAGGTACGAGGCACTGAAAGACGAAGTGAACAAACTTAGCCGCAATGATTTCATAAGGGAGCCTATCTACCCGAAGTGGATATCCAACCCGGTCCTCGTGAAAAGCCCAGCGAAAAGTGGAGGGTTTGCGTAGACTTCACAAACTTAAATAAGGCGTACCCTAAAGACAGCATCCCACTTCCAAAAATAGACCAACTTGTGGATTCCACTGCTGGACATGAACTACTGAGCTTCATGGATGCATACTTAAGGTATAACCAGATATCCATGTTCTGACCTGATGAGGAAGCTACATCGTTCATTACGGACAGAGATCTGTATTGCTACAAAGTCATGCCCTTCGGATTGAAGAATGTCGGAGCTACATATCAGAGATTGGTCAACATGATGTTTGCCGAACTCATTGGCAAAATCATGAAAGTCTACATGGACGACATGCTAGTCAAAAGCCTCCAAGCAGCCGAACACGTAAGTCACCTCGACCAAACTTTTCAGATACTGAGAAAGTATAATATGAAATTAAATCCCCTCAAGTGCACCTTTGGAGTGGCATCGGGTCAGTTCTTGGGGTATATTGTCAATCAAAGAGGAATTGGAGCAAATCCAGTGAAAATAATGGCCTTGCTAGAGATAAGGTCACCTCAGAAACCAAAGGAGGTCCAAAGCCTCAATGGTCGAATAGCCGCACTCAGTCACTTCATCTCCAGGACCACAAATAAAAGCTTGCCTTTCTTCAATGTGCTGAAACAAGGAAAGAAATTCCAGTGGACATCGGAATGTGAGGAAGCCTTCCAGGCGCTGAAAAAGCACCTCGGAGAAGCGCCCCTCTTGTCAAAACCTCAACCGGATGAGTCACTACTGCTGTACCTAGCGGTTTCGGACGTGGTGGTCAGCGCCGTCCTAGTCAGAGAAGAAAGTGAGCGCCAGTTGCCAGTGTACTACGTCAGCAAAGCACTTTTCCCAGCTGAAACACGCTACGCAGACATGGAGAAACTGACACTCGCCCTTATCACAGCCTCAAGAAAACTGAGACCGTACTTCCAAGCCCACTCAATTCAAGTTCTCACCAACTTCCAGTTGAAACAAGTGATACAGAAAACAGACGCATCAGGATGCCTGCTAAAATGGGCAATCGAGTTCAGTGAGTTCAATCTAACGTTCCGACCTCGACATGCCATCAAGGGCCAGACCCTTGTTGATTTTATGGTTGAGTTTACCAAAGTCCCAGAAATGGAGGTGATAATGGAACCCGCCGAGCCCCCCACATGGAAACTTTTCGTTGATGGGTCCTCAGGAGAGACTGGCTTCGGGGCAGGGATCGTTTTGGAAAGCCTGGAACGCCATAAGCTAAATTGCGCAGTAAGGTTTCGACTTCAAAGCCTCGAACAACGCCGCTAAATACGAGACCCTTCTGGCAAGTCTTAGACTTGCTAAAGAGATGCAGGTCAGAAGGCTCCTGGCGAGCAGTGGTTCTCAACTTATAGTGAACCAGGTCAATGGGAACTTCGCGGCCAAGGACAATAGCATGGTTGCATACTTGAAGTTGGTTCTGGACCTAGTTCCTCATTTTGAAAGGTTCGAACTGACTCAAGTCCCTCGCCTAGAAAATACACATGCAGACGCCCTTTCAAAACTGGCCAGCAGCAAGGATTCAGAGCTTCTAAAGGTTGTCCCTATTGAGCACTTATCAAAGCCCTTCACCTCCGGAGGTGAAGAGGTAATATGGATAGAAGGCACCCCATTATGGATGCAGCCTATCATCGCCAATCTGAAAGATCAATCCCCGCCTGCCTCCAGAAGCGAGGCGCGAAAGTTAAAAAGAAGGGCTGCACATTTCGTCCTGCAAGAAGATACCCTTTACAAGAGAGGCTTCGCCTCGCCACTTCTCCGATGCGTGGGAGGCGAAGATGCCACATACATACTCAGGGAAATCCATGAGGGAATTTGTGGAAATAACTCCGGAGGAACGGCTCTGGCACATAAGGTTCTCCGTCAAGGCTACTTCTGCCCAACCCTGAAAAGGGAAGCATGCCGGTTTGTCCAGAAATGCGACAAGTGACAGTGCTTCTCAAATATTCAAAGGCATTCTGCTCAGAGCCTCTCCGTAATAACCAGCCCTTGGCCATTCGCCAAGTGGGGCATTGATTTCATTGGTCCACTCCCAAAAGGAAGAGGAAGTGCAACTTTCACCATTGTCGCCATTGACTACTTCACTAAGTGGGTCGAGGCTGAATCCCTTGCCAGGATCACAGAGGCGAATACTACCAAATTCGTCTAGAAGAACATCATTTGTAGGTTCGGCATTTCCCACTCTTTAGTGTCTGACAATGAAAGGCAGTTCGACAACAGGAAGATGCGAGACTTATGCGACGAACTAGGCATAAAGAAGGACTTCTCAACACCTCATCACCTCCAAGCAAATGGGCAAGTTGAAGCAGTGAACTTGACACCTCAAAGGGCGCCTGGGTTGACGAACTCCCCCATGTCCTCTGGGCTATCAGAACTTTTAGCTGAACTGCAACAAGTGAAACACCATTTTCCATGACCTACGGAGCCGAGGCCATGAGCCCAGTCGAGGTCGGGGTCCCATCACACCGTCGGATACACTTCAATGAGATCAGCAATGATGAGGCTCGAATAAGCGAGCTCCACCTCCTTGAAGAAAGGAGGGATGCTTCCCAAATTAACTTGACAAAATATCATCAAAAGATGACCTGCTATTATAACTCCAAGGTCAGAAACAGAACATTCGCTTGGGGGACCTTGTCCTCAGAAGGGTTTTTCAATCTTTAAAACCAACAGGGTCAGGAGTGTTTGGACCGAACTGGGAGGGCCCTTACCGCATCCGCAAAGAGTCCCAACCTGGCACTTTCGAAATTGAAGACATGGCAGGAAGGGCACTACCTCATCAATGGAACATCGAACACTTGAGGAAGTACTATCAATGATGAGCCTTAGTTCCGATCGATCTCGATACTGTCTAATGAATGGGTGTTCTGATCTGATCTCCATTATAAATTCCCTAGCTTACTAAGTGCTGAAATTGCCTTGGTAAAGTATGGTGTAATTTGTCAAAGTAATGAAACTTTGGTTCTGTGCCACATCAGTTAGTAAATAGTTTCCTCAGTCCTTCAATATGTTTACTTGAGTGATCCGATCTTCAATTATTAACTGATTAACGTTAAGAGGCTCTTCATGTTTGCTTAAGTGGTCTGATCTCAAATTGTTAACCGGTTAGCGTTAAGAGTCGCTTCATGTTCGCTTAAGTGATTCAACTTATATTAACTTGAGTGGTCCGATCCTCAATTTGTAACTGGTTATTGTTACGAGACGCTTAGTCTCATGTTTGTAATTCATACAAGTATAAACAGATCCAAAAAGTAAGAAAGCAAAAGCACAAATACTTAGCAAAAAATTTCATTTCATTTTATGAGAATTGAAGTACAGGAGGCCGAAGTCATTACAAAAGATGGCCCTAGGCCCTATTCTAATGGAGGGACCTCTGCCTCGATCGCTTCTACATCGGCCGCCTCCGGGGCCTCCGGAGCTTCCTCAGCAAGCATATCAGGCCGACCTCCAGTTGGTCCCCCGAACTCTGCCTCCAAAGAGGAGATGTCCAGAGTGGGGTGGACCTCTTTCAGTCGACCCAATAAGCCTTGGGCACTCCAAGAGGCCCAAAAATTGGCGAAGTCATCGTACAGGGGATGGTTTTCGAAATGGTCGATGAAGTTTTGAACTGCCACCTCCCCTGCAGACTTCAACTCCTCCTTCAAGGAGGCAATCTCCTCAGACTGAGCCTCTGCCTTCTGCCTCAACTCCGCCTTCTCTTTGTTTGAGGCCTCCAGAGCCTCGGTGGCGAGCTTGTGGTGCTCGTTGGCATGATCAACTCGTCGAGTCATAGCAGCCACTTGGCACTCCACCTCGTATAACTCCTTCAGCCGCTCCACTTCTGCTTTGACGACAGTTAGCTAGGCCTCGACCTCCTTCTTTCCCTCCTCCGTCGGAAGTGGCCATGGCCCGAGCCTCTCGCACGACATCCCCATATTGCATCACCTCCTCGAGGCGCTTGGGAGGTTCTCCTTCTTGGAGTTCAGATCCTTCACCAGGCCTTCAAGTTAGATGTTTGTACTCAGGGCCCGAACTTTGCAGGCATTGTAGACAGCCACTAAGTCTTCACCTGTGCAGGAGGTGGTGTGGTCCCTCCACTCCTCGGTCCAGTATTTGTTGTGGACCACCGCCGCTGCAGCTGTTTCTGGAAGAAGGGCCTCCAACACTTCCCTCACCGGCTCCTCCGGATTTGTGCCCAGAAAGTTGACCTCCTTAGAGGGACGGGCCCTCTTCCTCTTCTGCTGCCCCGACACTTGAGAGATTGGCACGACAGCAAGTGGTGTTGTGGCCGGGGCAGTGGCAGCCTTAGATGGCGCAGGCCTCTTCTCCGAATGGCCACCTCGGTTGGAATTGTGGTCTGCTTCAGAACGGGGGGTGGCCTCGCCACAGTTGGGCTTTTTGGAGGGGCGGCGCTCTTCTTGCCCTCCCTCCATAGATCAGCCTCCCGGTCCTCTGGTACCTCCTCCTCCGTCGGAGGCTAAAGCCTCTTACTGGCATCCACTAAATCCTCCATTTGCTTCTTATAGGAGGAGGAGGAGGCCTTCAGTGCCCGTGCCTCTACCATTATCCTCTGGATGGTCTTAAAGTCGGGGCGCACGAGCATCTTCTTATTAAAATTGTCTGCAAGGAACGAATGACAAATTAGTACAAGTGTTAAAAGTTCAGAATAAAGGGTAGAGACTTCAGTCCAGTTACCTTGGGATGCCATCAAGTCATGTGTAACAAAGTGTATGTTCTTTCGGATCAGCCGAAAGTATGACCTCTTCTTTTGAGGCAGCTGATAGATGATACAGATGGTTTTGAAGTCTTCGGAAGACAGTTCGCACCGAGAAAGAGTAGCTACAAAAGAAATGCAAATATTAGTCACGGTTCGAACCGAAGAGAAATATAAAGAAAAGCAACTACTATACTCACTAAGTGTTGAGTACTTCGTTGGGACCGTAAGAGGCGCCAAGGGGTCCCCCTCCATCGTGTCCCATCGCCCAGCAGCCCAGCACCACGAGCTCTTCCATTCTTTGATGGAGCTCGACAGATCGAGCACGAATGGAGTGTGGGAACCCCATGAAGTAAGGTAGTACCACCCTCGGGTCTTATCCCCCCCTCCCCGACAGTTACCTTAGGTATGTAAAGGGTCTGGAAGACGGAAAAGGGCATCTCCACCCCTAGTGACGCCTCTTTCCACAACATCTAGGAGCCCACTATTTGGCTCTAGGAGTTCGGATTGAGTTGCGTCGGGGTTAGCCCATAGGATCTAAGCACCATCCTAAAGAATGGGTGAATTGGCAGCCTAAGTCCGGCCCTAAGGATCGCCTCACTAATGGCCACACAACCCGGCCTAGGGTAGCAGACCTTTTCTTCGGGTTCGGGAAGGATCAGATCTATGCTATCCAGGATCCTATACTCTACCCTAAGTCTCTCCAGGTCGGCCTCTCTTAGTTTAGATGAGTAGTCTGACGCCCCCAGTGCACAGAAGTGTCTGCTGAGCTATCCGGTCGCTTCCATATATTTTCCCCCTATTATCGCCTCGGCTATTTCTGAAGAGGTCGCCACAATGGGCTCGTCCATCCTCACTAGTTCTAACCCCCTCCCCAAACCAAAACTCCCCTCAGAAGCCATTTTTCAGAAGTTAAAAATCCTAAAAGGTACTGAAACTTACGAGTTTGAAGGTTTTCCTAGCCGAAAATGGTGTAAGGTCGCCAGATGTTGGTATTTCTCGCTGGAAGTTCAAGTTTCTCGTCGGAATTGCTTAGAAAACGTTGGAAACTGCAAATGGCTTGAGAGCAAAGTGTATTGTCTGTTTTCGCAAGGATAAAAAGCTTGAGAAAAGATCAGAGTCCGCCTTTTATAGAAAGACCCATCCGATCTCCACTGTTGAATTCAAATGTGATCGATCTAAGCCGTTCGTCTCATCTTCAATCTAGGTCGTTGAAATGAAACGCCAGATTTGATCTATGCCCAAGATGTCGGTGTGACCTTCACGCTCGCTTAAAACACGTCATCTTGGTCACCACCAGCCGTTAATAATAAATAGCCACAGTAGCCTTTTAGGAGAATGGGCATGGCACCCAACTGTCACCTTGGAAATACGCAACATTTGTCAAATCATTTGACGTCTGAATTGCCTCGGATCGAGCTCCTCACTTAACTTTACAAAGTTTAGACGCACTTGACGCGAAGTCCCCTATAGGTTATCGCCTCGACCATTGCGTTCCCTCCTAAACTTTACAAAGTTTTAGTCATTTTCCAATGCATCGTCCCTTGTGGGTCAGCGCACCGGTGGCAGGTAAGCTCCTCACTCAACTTTATAAAGCTTAGACGCACCTGACGCGGAGTCCCCTATGGGCCATCGCCTCGGTCGCTGCGTTCCCTCCTAAGCTTTACAAAGTTTTAACCATCTCCCAACGCGTCATCTTCTGTGGGTCAGCGCACTGGTGGCAAGTGAGCTCCTCACTCAACTTTACAAAATTTAGACGCACCTGACGTAGAGTCCCCTGTGGGTCATCACCTCGGCCCCTGCGTTCCCTCCTAAGCTTTACAAAGTTTTAGCCATCTCCCAATGCGTCGTCCCCTGTGGGTCAGCGCACCGGTGGTAGATGAGCTCCTCACTCAACTTTATAAAGCTTAGACGCACCTGACGCGAAGTCCCCTGTGGGTCATCGCCTCGGTCGTTGCGTTCCCTCCTAAGTTTTACAAAGTTTTAGCCATCTCCCAACGCGTCGTCCCCTGTAGGTCAGCGCACCGGTGGTAGATGAGCTCTTCACTCAACTTTACAAAGTTTAGACGCACCTGACGCAGAGTCCCCTGTGGGTCATCGTCTCAACCGCTGCGTTCCCTCCTAAGCTTTACAAAGTTTTAGCCATCTCCCAATGCGTCGTCCCCTGTGGGTCAGCGCACCGGCGGCAGATGAGCTCCTCACTCAATTTTATTAAGCTTAGGCACGCGTGACGCGAGTCCCCCTGTGGGTCATAGCCTCGGTCGTCGCGTTGACCTTGTTTCCTACTAATCGTCCAGTCATGCAGCGCTTCGACCTCACATCGGTTATTATTTCCCTTCCGCAGTAACGAAGCTTTGGCGCATCTACCTAAGATCATGGCTTTGGTTACTGTAGAAGATCGACCCACAAGCTCCCACGAGTCGTGGTCCCCAGTACCGAGGCATGCACATCCGGTCAGGAAAGCAAGTCCACTCATGATATAAATATTCATACCTGGACTTGGGGGACCATTGTTACGCCCCTATCTGAACAGCCTCGGAATGCCCACCACCACACATTCCGACCTGATAGACACCCATCCGAAGTATTTCCGAAATGATCTCACCAATATCAACAACCTGATAACACACTGCAAGGTCAACAGTTTGTACTAAACATATTAATTTAGTCAAAATGACATAACTCTCCAACCTTTTGCTTGCAACCAATTCCCAACATAAATCAAAAAGTGTACGTACTTGAAATCGAGGTTCAGAAATCATATTATTCTCATAATGTTGCAACTCAACTTTTAAACAATAAATATCTTGCTGCGTAAAATCTTTAGGATAAAAATTCTCTGCAAGCTTGCAAATATTATCCACGTTAAATGATTCAAAAGAACTTTTTGAATCTAAAGCCGTACTGAGAGAAAAGAGTTTCAATGATGTCTCATTAAATCTTATATCTAACTCCATCATCTGAAAATCTATGGTTGTATTTAAAATATCAAAGTGGTAATGATGTTCAATGGTAAGATACTCACGACCACGAGAACGACCAACCATATACAAACCATCAAAGTCAGGCACATGTTCAAAAAAGGTACATGTATATTATTTTATGGACAAAAAAATTTCACCGGCCATCTTCTCTCAATGCTTGAAGGATAGTTTTTGCAGTATAGAGAAATCTCATAGCAGTTAAAATGTTTTAAGTTTTCTTTGACATCCGCAATTGCCAATATTCCACGCATTAAATGAAAGATAGATACAAATTTAAATGTTGTCATGATTTTCTACGCACCGCCAACTTCGGAACGAGATCTTATATTTAGAGAATGATCACTAAAATACTCAAACACCTTGCAAGTTGCAGCATACATATCAATCAAACTCTTTACAAAACTGTAATAAGAAGATAAACGAGCATCTCCGGCTCGTTGCAAATTACCAATCCGATTAGCACCACTTCCTAACTATCATCCTCCAATTTCCAACAAATGCTCAATTTCTTTTCTTTGGCAACTTTTCAACTCATTGATACGTTTAAGAGATGATGTAATCATATTAATAATATTGTCCAAATAAGAAAAAAATGAATTAATTTCTGAGACATCCCTAGTTGCAAAAACCAATTTTCGTAAACGGTGGGCAAAACAATAGACATAGTATGCATATGGACAATATCTAAGAAGTTAGTCCATTCCAAGAACCACACATATTATTAACACTATCATACCTTTGGTCTCTCATATTTTGCACTTGAAGGTTGAAACGGATAAAAACATCATAAATCTGATTCTTAAGATTTAATGAGATAGTGTGCTAACACTTTTAATTGCAAAAAAACGTTCTATCAAAATTCCATTACTGCTCACCAACCTCAGGATAATGGCCACTTGTTCTTAAGAATATTCATCTCATGCTTCATCAACAAGAATACTAAACTTTGCATCCCCAACTTCGTCACAAGTTTTTTGTCCTATAATATTGACCATAATGTTCAAAATTTCTTTTTGAATGTCTGGAGACGAGTATGTAACATTTTTGGGAGCATTACGTAACACAACTTTCCTACTTCAATATTCATTTTTCCAAATGCATCTACCAGTTCAATAAAATTCCCGTGATTCAATGAAGATGGAGATTCATCATGGCCTCTAAAGTTACAACCTCGAATTGCTAACCACTTAACACTCATAATAATGATTTTTAGATACAAACAATTTTTCCATTTTTCCTCATTTGATACAAAAAGCATTACTTTGTCAATATGTTAAGTTGGTTTCATTAGATCTTCAGCTCTTCTTTTACAGCCATTATGAAATGATGAAGATGTTGTACCAATATAAATAAGAAATGCACATTTACTTTCTTGCTTAACCCTCTTCCAACTATCAAATCCAACAGTGACCAACGATGAAAATTAGATGGAGTACTATCGTTGAGAAACATAAAGTAATAAAAACAATATGCCTTGTGTTGCAGGTGAATATTCCAACCAAGGAGACTGATTGTACCAACGTTCCTGAAATCGAAGTTTCTTTGCTCTGATACTCCAAAAGTTTTGGTTGATAATGTCCAACATTTAGATAGGCCCGCCTAATATGATCGCATTCATTAAATGAATGTTCAGATATTTGCTTTCTTTTTCCAGTGTCCCGTTCAATAGAATCAGATGGTTCCAAATTAAAATAGGAAGATGAAGGCCATTCAACTTTGGGGGATGAAATTGGAGGAATGGACGCCATAAAACTGGAGAATCCTGAGATTTGTTACTCTTTGAAGAAAAAGACAACAAAGTTCTTCCTTTATTGGAAAAATGTCGATCTTCTTCCATATTAAATCTAAAAGCATAAAATCAAAATGCTTCAATATTCCATGAAGGCATATCATCAACACAAATTACACAGTAGCTTTGTTACCAGTACATTATCTTTGTTTAATTAATAATTACCAATAGATAGCTTTTCAAATTTTCAATTCCAACTTCCAAGAATCCAAGATTAGATACTAGCCTAACAGGGGCGGTCGGGCGGATTTAATTAGTTAATTACACAATGAAATTATGAAAGGAAAGGCAAGCAATTGGTAAAGCTAACATTTTTTCCATTTTGATGGTTTTCAGCAGGCACTAAGCTAACATTTTTCAAGGCCCATGGTTTGCTTAATTGCTTTGCACAATATTACTATTTCCCAAACACCAAAATAATACATGTGAATGCACAATTACTAGTAGGCTGTGGGCTAAAGCAGTAACTAGTGAGTTAAAATCTTTAAACCAAGTTTTAGTTTGCTACGAAATGAGATTTTTCACCCAAAGTCAGAGAACCAACCGTAAACCTCCTCAACTAGTTCAACAACATCTGGAGTCTGGACCCTCTTCTTAGCAAATAGCACAGTACTGCCTATCAAAATGCTTCACCTACAAACTAATTAAACAAAAAAATCCCAAAAAAAATAAGAACCCATTTTCTGAATAACAAAAATAAACCGCAAAATTGAAAGAATTTCTTGTTGGAGGAAAATTACCCCAAGTCACCCTGATTTTCTAGTGTACCGAATCCATTGGGTAAACTGTAAACATTAAAATACTTAGGCAATCGGTGGTCGATGGTAGCTGGTTGGCGGCTACGGGTGGGTGAAAAGATTTAGGGTTGAAAGATTTTGAAAATTATTTCAATTGTGGTTTTGCAAATGATGTGAAGAAAGATGGGAAGAAATCGGTATTAACACAAATTAAATAAGTACATGGTAAAAAATTGGGCCTAATATTAAATAAATAAGTGAGCCAAAGATTAAAATAAAAAAAAAAATCGTTTGAGGAATTGAGGTGGGCTTGCCCATTGAAATTAATTGTTAGTGGGCTAATAGATTACAATTAAAACTTTTTTTTTTTAGTGTATTTGGGCCTCGGCAATAGTGGACTGCAACCAAGTGCACAGCCCACTGCCAAATCTGCCCATAAAACAAAGGCTCAAATCTCTTATAATGCAGAGGTCAAAATTCGAATCCCAAGGGACATGTAATGGGTAAGATGGCTCAAGCTTTCCCAGCACAGATAGTATGTATGATATAACAACTTGAACACGAGCAACTATAAAACAACTCAGACCTATTTCCCAAGCAGTTATTTTATACGTACTATCCGTTCTGGAAGAGCCTAAACCCACCTTATCCCTCATAAATTTCCATCGCATCCCTAGGTATCGAATCCAAGACCTATATCTTATGAGAGACTTAAATTGAATCCTAATAACAATTTGACAACTGTATGATATAACAGTTTGCAAAAAGAGGAAGATAAGCAAGTTTCCTTTGAACTTAGCCTCATAAAATGTTTTAGATAGAACACCAGATTCTTGCAACACCACAGAATGTTAACATGGGAAAGGGACTCGGATGAGTTCATGAAAAATTTGTGCCCAACTCATGTTTGGCTTGCATCGACAAAAACTGAAGATAAGGAAAGTATAAGAATTTAACATGTGTTCACGGATAAGTAGGAGAGGAGGGAAAATAGGATGGATGGAATTATAATTCATAAAATTCCATCTTTTAATTTCGTTTTCTAAACATTCAGAGTAGGGTAGTGTTTTTAAATAGAATAAATCTATGCGGGCAACATGAGAATTTATCCAAATTTTAATGCTCAATATTTGGTAAAGAAATGTTTTGAACTTCGGATCTAAGTCTCTGAGCTTAGTTGCATGATAGTAAGTTGATATAAGGTTATTCCAAAGATTTCTCAGAGTACCATATTTTCAAGAAGGAATATCCGCAGAAGAAAAGTTTCTCGTTATTGTCAGTTTCTAAAGGGTTAAAAACGTATGACATGTAGCACTGACTGTCATTATGACAACTGAAATATTGGAGTAATATAGCCTAAGAGCTTAACTAACTTAAATGTACAGCTATAGGGTACCCAATTTAAATCATTTAAAGGTCTTAAAAACACTGAAGATTAATGCATAACTTGATAATTATCAAAGAAAAGATGGGCATGCCCGTAGTTATTCAAACATATTACAAGAGATAAAAGAGCAAACAATCAATAGGGAGTCCTAAAAATTTCCTCAGACAGCCTTTCCCCTTGTCTCCAGAAGTTCTCTTGCTCCAGGAAGGAGCCTTTTTCTCCGACACTACAATAATAAAGCTACTATATTTGGTCAAAGAAGAATGATAAACTTCTCTGATTCACAATTCCATCCATCCATGGATGTACGCTAAAATAGCTCCAATGCTTAATTTAAGAAAGAACAGCAGAAAGGGAGAGGAAAAAATCACCGGTACTGAAAAGTAGATTTAACATACAGCCAACCTTCTGTAGATTCCAGAAATCCCTGGAATTGAAAATTGGAGTTAACATAAACCAACCTTCTGCAGATTCCAATTATTCTGCTATGTATTAATCTTCCTCCTCAATCCTGAATGAAATAATTAACAAAGAAAAATGTAATATGCAAACTGTATAGCAAGAAAATGAAAAGAAGTTAATTATCATTCTTATTGAGATATTAAAGGTTTGCTTGAGCTAGTATAACTTACTTTGGCTTGTCAGTTAAGATTACCAGACGTCTGAGTACACCTGGACTGATCTTGTCGGCAAGAACGCCCTTTTGGGAAATCGAAAACGACTTTTCTTTTGCAAAGCTTTGAAATTTTTTAGATTCATAATCAAAATGTGCTTGATCTGCATGACATTGTATACCAGTTATAAGCAAATCAAGATCAAGTTTCCACCCAGAGCAGAAATATAGTTTAACGTGAATGATCAAATCAGCTTAAAGTCCATTCTCCTCCACAATCATACAGTGCAAAGAATAGCACGAAGTTACATTGCTACAATAGCACATGAAAACTGATATGCCAGTGTAAGTTTCTTCCATTTCCCTATTTTCTTTATAGTCCTAGATTTCTTCAGTTTCCCCAAGTTTTACAAGACTGGTAATAAGAGAACCTGAAACAAAGAAATTACATCACTGTAAGCAGAATGGGAACAAGAGGACAAAAGTGGTAATTAATTGGTCTGAATTTACATTAAGAAACTTCCTGCCCAGGTCTCAATTATGTAACTTCAGTCCACTTCATAAGTCCATCAGAAAAGGATAGAACAGCTTTATGGTGTTACTTGCTTCAGTACTTTTGCATGTGATGCAATATTGTATCAAGATTTTAAAAGTACTGGAACACCACAGGACACTCAGTTAGCCAACTTCTAGCAAGGTAGCATGGGCAGGCAACTGCCTGTATAAATTTTTTTTAGGGGAAACCGTTAGTTAAACCACCAATTAATGTATATATAACATTCCAAGCTCCTGTTTGGCCCCCATTGAATTATAATTCTCTCTCTCTCTCTCTCTCTCTCTCTTATCAATCATACATTCTCCAATAAAATAATATTACACATAATCCCAAAACTTATGTTTTTTTTTAACCACACATTCAAAATACTATTCTAACCATTAAAATTTCAAAGGGGGCAAAACAGGACCAAGTTAAGTGGAGCCTTGTGCACGGAAAAATCCACTAGAAACATATATACGAAACATGGTTATACTATGCAGAATGATCATTTCCTGGAACTGAACAATAGTTTGGGGAATCTTAAGGTAGAAATTAAGAATTTTACAAATTGAAAACAGAAAGCAGGATATGGCACTTATTTATGAATGAAACAGATAAGCCTTCCGCTACAGTTGTCCACGGCAATATTCATTAAAGCTTTCTAATAAAATATCCAGCCCTTATCCTTATAGTTCCAAGTTTGGAAAGGGAATGGGGGGTTGCTTTGAAGTCCCTAGTTGAGAAATTGCAAGATCTAAATAAATACACTTAAAAATACAATGTATGGAAGATACTAAACAAACTTTTGTCAAAAGAGATGTAAATACCTTTCTCTAAAATGTATGAGCAGCAGGGAATGGAATGGAATGCTGGCGAAGAGATCAGTTCCCAGGAACATTAACCACATCTTCTCTTTTGAGTCATGATCACCACAGGTTGCACAGACCTCTTTCACCAGTGGTCTAGATTCAACATACCACATTACTGACTTGAAACACAATGGGACACTAGTCTTTGTTGTTTGAGCTCTCTTTCTTAATGCCGTCAAAACTTCCCTGTTCCCCGTCTCACTCTATCATTATCAACAAGCTGCAATGGCATTTACCAGAAATCAGTAAAACCTTGAGAAGGTGAAAATATTTCTTTACAAGAACAATAGCTGTTACATTTACCGTCTGGCGAGCTAACAGAAGATTTTCAACTTCCGTTTCAACTTCAATGAGGCCTTGCTGGAATTGTTTCATTATTTACCAGAAATCAGTAGAACCTTGAGAAGGTGAAAATATTTCTTTACAAGAACAATAGCTGTTCCATTTACTGGTTGGCGAGCTAACAGAAGATTTTCAGCTTCCGTTTCAACTTCAATGAGGCCTTGCTGGAATTGTTTCATTATTTCATTCATTGCACTTCCCAAACAAAATTACCTGAGTGATAGCACTTAAGTTGTCTATGCTTCATTTGTAAAGCAATTATATTAACAGGGCAGCTTATTAAGCATACACAATGCCTTTATATTTGGCTTGTCATATAAAATCTTCACAGAATACTTTTGGACCCAGAAGGATTGTAGTGAATAAGATTAATGACGCAATATGAACTAATGAAGATCGCAATAAGAAACAAGATTTAAAAGTAAAAAAATTAACAAAAAGAGTTAATCGCAAAAACACGATGTCTTATTAATCGAAAATATGGAGAGAAATACAAGAACTCAACAATTCTTGCTTGAACAAAACTGAAAGAGAAGACCACTACTTATAGGTACTTGACATAGCATAAAGATGGAAATAATGTGGAATAATGAATAATATATTTTCATATAAATCAAGTGAAATACAAGGAAACAAATTTTGCCCACATGAAAATAAGGAAACAATTTATTTCTAAAAAAAAAAAAATCCACCCTAATTTGGGTTACAAACCCAACAAATACTTAAAATATGGAAATGCTCAAACTAAAAAAAAAAAAAAAAAATAGAGGGAAACCAAGAAATTTTGATAAAACAAGAACGAGGTTCTGTAGAAAACAGAAGCTAGATTTTTTAATCAAGTGCATATTGATACTTTTGGCTAAACTATTTTTCTTCCACTTTGTGCCAAATAGTTTTGACATCGGTTATTGTTTCTTGCATATGGCATCAGGAGAAGGTTGAATTTTGAAACAAAGAATGACACTTATATACTACTTTTCTCAACAAAACGAGGAAAAAAAAAGTGAACTGAACAATGTGAACCCCCGACCCACACATCACCAAATAAAAAACTTGTCTGGACAAATAGTGCTAAAAGTCGAGAACTATGCAATACAATTCCACTAGATATAATGAAATAAAATCCAGTAAAGTAAACTAAATATTCCTACGAAATAGTGCAATGTTGTCTTTTTCTTATTCTTTCTACCAGATAAAATCCTTAATTGTTGATTGTCTATAATATATTGTTATGAAGTTTAAAAATGCACTTTACATGGCAGCGTAATATACTATTCTATAATCTACTGTCTAGTTATGAAGTATAATATAACTTAATTATACATCAGTTTCTCATGCTTAAAGTTTAACTTTAACCCCTATTTAAACAAAATGGTAGCGTCAATTTAAAAGCACTCACAATTTTCCAAATAAACAACAATAATTCATCAAATCAATAGTTAACAAGTATTCACAATGTTTTGTTGCACTTAAAAAATTAATAATAAAATAAAATAAAAATTCATGAAGAATCTTCAAAACTCAGAAAATTGACATATGTAGGGCAGAAAAATCCACAAAAGATTAGAATTGCCAATAAATGTTGTCTTTCTAAATCAATTTTTCACACCACATTTTTTGCTGAAAATAGAAAAAGATAATTAGTTCACAGCTTCAAACAAATGAAGAATGTTCCAAGCCTCATTAGCATTCTGAACAATTAACAGAAAAATAAAATGATTTTTTTTCAAAAAAGGGGAAAAAAAATTATGAAACAAAACATGAAATAGATTCACCTGTATATTTTTACCTGATATAACGTAAGTAGCATGAGAAAAGCGGACGATTTTCCAATTTCCGCTTGTAATAGGTGTTAGGGGCAAATCCAGAATTTTCAATAAGGGAGGCTGAAACTTAAGAAATCAATAATAATATTATATAGTAATCCTATGATGCCTCTCCCATCCTTAAATAACTTAAGAGTTAGAATCTTGTATTCAGTCTTAGTTCCATCTCTTATTCCATAATCTCATCAACTCCATAAAACAAAGTATAGAATTCTGAAGCAAAAATGCTGCCAATTGAAAATATTGCAGTCTGAGTAACCATCATTGTTAACCTGCAAATCATAAGGATTGTTTATTTTTTAGCACAAAGGGAAAGAATTATTATAGTGCTACCGAGTAAACAGTCCTGGAATTGCATCATTTGAAGATGATAGGGACTAGGGAGTGGTTAGAGATACAAGGCAATCTAGAATATAAGATAATGCTTATGACCTTATATTTCTGGAATCTAAAAGACAATCCTCATACTACACACTACATTTTCAATTACGAGCTATTAAATGGGCATCAAAAATTTGCCAGTATTGTGAAGAAAAACCATAAAATGAGGGAAAGAAAATATAGAACTAATTCATTTAATTGTACTTCGGGAAAATCATGTTCATCTCGTGTTCTAAACTTGTGATCACATGTTTTAATATTGCAGAAAAATCCGATGCCTAAAACTTTTATGGACAAAGCAACAAATCCATAAAGTAATATAAGCAGATGTAGGAAGGAAAAGTCATTACTTGCAACTAAGTCACCATTTTCACTGTCATAGACAATGGCCTCTTTGAATCGTACAGCTTGAGCGCTTCTGACTTTATCATCAAAGCTACATCCCCCCTCAATGATGCCTAATTCCAAAAAGATATATCTTTATCCTTACGGTTAAAAAAAAAATTAAGGAATTGATAAATCTATATACATATGCAGCCCAAAATTCGGCCATCCCCAAACTAGCTCAAACTAATAACACCATCCCCAAAATTCAGCCATCCCCAAATGGCCAAACCAGATACACCATCCCCAAATAGCTAAGAAACAATTTGAGAAACATCAAACACTTAAAAAATAAAAAATAAAAAATAAAAAAAATAAATCAACAAAAGTGAGAGAAGGAAAAAAAATATCTCTTTACATACAAGGAAAAAAAAATTATCCCTTTACAAAACCAGATACATGACTGTGTTCGAGAATGTAGACAAGATAGAGGTTGAACGGGACAACTTAAAAAATGGCCAGTAGATTCTTCCTATTTTTCACAATAGCCTTTCTTATCAAAAGTACTATATTGCCCTTAATGAAATTATTTGCAAGATTTATCTTATATTTTTAAGGAATTGTCAATCAGGTCCTATATCTATATTTTTCAATCTTTTGAACACCTTTAAATATTCTTTATATTTTAATAGTTCTTCAAAGATTATAGGTTGGCCTTTCTTAGTTATATATCCTTTAAATAATCCTTCTGAAATTTCTTCTTGTATATCCGTATGTTTAGTTATAATATCTTCTACTTTTCTTATTTCTCTATAAGTTTTCACAGAATCAAATCCTATATTATTCTTACAACTATAATCTATATCTCTATATATTTCTTCAATTTTTTCTTTGCCAATAGGGAATATAACATCAGATTTTACATCTAATTTAAGTAGAAAAGAAACATCTTCTTCATCTAAAAATAAAATGAGATTTTTATCATTATTAACAGTAGAAGTGGATGCTTGTGAATTGCTCATCAAAGATAATTAAAGCATGAGCATGTAAAAATAAGTAAATAACTTACAGTAATCAAGTGGAATAAACAGGTTTTCCCTCCAGTATGCTCTTATAGATGCTTTGCATGTACTTAATCAATCTTCTGAATCAAGTAAAGATTTAAAATGTTTTTGAAATCATTTGGGTCCACAACTGCTTCCGCAAAAGGCTTTTCAATTAAGGTTGCATTTCTCATTTTAGAGAACTAGCCGTGTTTCCACAGACGCTATCTCACAGTATCCAGAGTCTCTGTTTTCACCTCTATCCAAACTCTTTTCAGAATCAA
>NC_036239.1:5335462-5407940 GCF_002742605.1 Olea europaea var. sylvestris
TGGATTTATTATAATCCTATCTTTTCCTCTAAGATTATTATTTAATAATGCATTTCCTACTTGTAGATTATATTCTAGATTTTCTAGTCTTTTATGTATATCCTCAAAACTTTCATTCGTAGTGTTTTTAGGTAAATAGGGATAACTAGGTTTTTTATGTTTTTTAACCTTTTCCAAAAATTCCTCAATTATATTTTCTTCATCTACTATATTCATCATTATTTTTGGTTCGTAACATGGCTCTGATACCATTTGCTCGGAGTGTGCAGCGGAGGGGTTAATATTTTTGAGCCAATTAGATTCTTCATAAATATTTAAAATGTCACAATAGAATTTATAAAATTCACTATTTTTTATTAATACTTTTTCTTGAATAATTATGTTTAATTTTTCAATTCTCCTTCTTAAATTAAGAATTAATTTATATATGTCTTTTTCCATTTTGATTGCTTCGTTATCTATGGAATCATTTTTATTTTTTATTTTTGGGTCTAAATATTCTATAAAGAAGTCTTTCAGATCTTCTTCTAGATAGATTAATTCGTTTTCTGTATAAATTTTTAGATCAATAAAATTTTGTATAATATTTGGATCTAGATTTATTAAAAATTTATGATCTATATTTTCTTGAGGACTTATTTGAAGATTTTTAGACATTGTAATGGCTTTGGTTGCAATTTCTCTATTAAGGGTATTTTTGGAAAATTAGTTGTTTGGAGACTAGTTTTCAAATGTTTTTATTTCTTAGACTAATTTGGAAAATCCTCCTTTTATTTAGGCTATTAAGTTATATTTCCTCGAGGTTGAACAGGAGGGCACCTATTGGTGGGACCTTTTTTATAAATTCCTGTCTGTGTCCATTAAAATATTAAGAATGCATTTTTAAATAATAGGACGTAGTTAAAAAATAATAATAATAAATTATTAATTTACGTTTAATATTATTTTATCGAAGAGAGTGTGATTAAAAAAGGAGAGAGGGAAAATATATTTTCTGAAAAATAGGGATCAACAAGAACTAAATTAAGTGTTTAATCATTGTAACTTAATGATCAAATGAATAGGATGAAAAGTGATACTAAAAAATAAAAGGTTGGGAATAGCACCACTGACAAAATAAGTTGGGGATTAAATCGCAACAAAGTTCATGTACAGATTGTGAATTTTTTTTCCTTATTAAATTGCTTTGTATTCGTAAGATTAGGGAATAATTTTGCCTATATATAAGGGCTTTGTACAATTTTTTAGAGTTCAATTTCATTATTCGATTCTTGATTATTAAGATATTTTGATTTTTCAATTAATTGATGGATTCTAATATTTATTTGGTGGATTCCAAATAATTATCACATCCGTTCGAGTGAAATTCGAGCAAACACACATCCGTTTGAGTGAAATTCGAGCAAACACCTATTCGTGTGTTACGAACTAGACACTTTTATTATTATCCACTTTCCGTCCTGCGTTAGTTAACCCGACATTAATTGTTAAAGACGTGATTTCCTTTGTAGGTCTCGCATCACAAAATAAACCTGCATAAACGTAAATAAAGTCACAAATGTTATTATTCAGTACTTCCGAGATTGAACGCCTGAATAAGCAGATCATGACTTATATGAATCATAGCATCTATTTTACTTTTGAGTAGAGGACGACAACATAGGGAGGCAGTAGACACATGGGAAAAGATTGAGTGCAATCTCAATTGAGGAATGAATAGGCCAATGATTTTTCCTCAACCAATTCTTTTGCAGTTGCACCCATCTTCTCCCTTGAAAAATCATCTATCTTGAGCTTTGCACTGAGTTATACCCTTTAGTCCTTGATCACTGTCATGTTGTAAAGAACTTATTGTGTTCTAACCTTGCACAATTGACCATTCTCGTTTCTCGCAAGTAACTGGGAAAGAATAAATTATTCCAGGTGGGACACCACAAGAGCCATCAGAACACACTCTCATCAACACCCAAGTCCCTTGAATAAAAGAAGGAAACAGATAAGAACAATCTAAATCAGATGAAGTGGAAGAAGATTTGTTTAATTCGCATTCAATGTGAACTAAACCTTTGGAGTTCCAAGAACCCAGTCACGCACATGATAGCATGCAGAACTTGCAGTAGAAAATGTGTAACGATCCAAATTCTAACAATTTAAATCGTTACTAAAACTTTCATTCCATAATTCAATAAATTTAATCAGACATCCCAGCATGAAAAGTTTTTTAGTTCCATCTATAAAATAAATAAAACATATAGAAAATATAATTAATCGAAACATGTCCCAAATTTGAAATAGCAAATTTCACATGAAAATATAAATTAAAATAATGCTAAAAATAAAAGTTCATAGTCATGTTACTCAGAATTTATTTATTTTAAATTCCACAATTTCTGACATCACGACTGCACCGCCTTGCCCGCCAACCAACGCCCCGTTCTAATCTATGAGGAGTAGGGAAAATAGTGAGTACATGAGAATACTCAATAGGATATAAAAATTTATGTTGCAATCTCGAGTAAAAAATTTAAAACATGTATCAGAAAAATCATACCATCTCATATCTTTAGAAATCGATAAGAGGTCAAATCATATCGTATCATTTGTACCGAAATGACCATATCATTCATATCATATAATATCTTTAACTTTCATGAGTACAATTATTCATCAATATGGCAAAAAAAATAATTAAACGAGATAGAATACACTGCACCTCAATATCCTACCTTGTTGATAAAATAGTTTTCTTTTGAAAAGTAGAATCCGAACTTTATTTTCTGTCTTTGCTTCTGCTTCCCCTGTATACGTCTATCTATTATTTTTCTAGAGTAAAAAAAATAAGAGCTTTTGTATGGTATTTTGAGTTGAAAGGAAAGCTGAATTTTGTAGGTATAAAATTCTGTCAAAAATCGTGTTTTTTTACACCTAAAAGCCTCAATCCCAATATTACTTCTTCCTTATCTAATCAACATGTGGCAACACATCCCTGTCATATCCCAAAAACCTAGGCAAATAAATCATTTTAAAATAGAACTACTTATCTATCATTTGACATGCACGTGCACTAACCCCCAACAAATTCAAAATCAACATGAAATACTTCATACATATGACACGTGGCAGGGTGCATTTTAATCCAAGGTTTCAATTAAATTACAAAACTAGTTTTCATCAACTTCTTCAAACTGAAATATCTTGGAGCTGATTTATCCGAAGCGACTTTTTCTTGAGCCTAATATATATAATTAATTACAAGCTATCCAACGAGTACAATATAAATATATTTATCATTACTCTATCAATATTTAAATATTTGACCTAAGTAAAATTGAATTTATTATATTTATCATTTTAGTCCCCTAACTTTACAAATTTAAAATATAGTATAAAAGTAAATAAATTCTAGTACATGCGAATTTTGGGACTTTACATAATGCACTGGACAACTCTCGAGCTTTTATAATGGCTATACCCCTCTACTGCACGGTGATGATGAACCCTGCATTTGACCTAACATATTCCATAGAAAGACCACTGAACAAACAGAAGAATCAAGCAAATGTACAAATGTATGGAATACGAGAGAAGATAGCAGAGTATTGCTGTAATACCCCAAAAATTTTATAGAATAGAATTTGTTTATTCTATATGCTATATATTTATATTTTGAAAGTTGAGGGACTAAAGTAAAATAGTTTAATTTTAAATTTTATTTTGGCCAAATAATTAGATTTTGATAGAGGAAAAGATAAGTGTATCAATATTGGACCTTTTTTGGAGCTCATAATCAGTTAGAAATATTCAATATGAGAAAAAAAGTTATTTACGATTAAACTACATTAAGTTAAGTCCGATTAAAAGAAAAGTAAGTTAATAGAATTGGTGGGTGCTTACAATATTAATTATGTAAAATTCTTTTCCTCTTTTAATTCCTACTACACGTGATTTATATGAAATCAATAATACATTTCAATTCTAATTTCTTTTTGAAACCAAGTCCAAGTTAGCCACATGTCTTATTTTCAATGGGATGAATGTAATAGGAAACCAATAGTAGAGTTTACTATTAACTCTATTATTTGAATCCAATTCTTATCCAAATTTCTTGTATTACAAAGTTTTTCAATTTTAGTTACATACAAACTCAATTAAGAATTTCAACTATAAATACTGCAAGAATTTCTATTATTTCACCACAAAAAATAAAGAGAGTCATGGTACATAGAAATGAAATAATAAAGTATAGAAAAATAGAGAAGAATTTTTACATGCAAGATTTTATTCTTTCCAACATTTCAATGACGATGTAAGATACTTATGTGCAGCTAATTTGTTTCCTTATACTTTTATATATTCAATTAAATATGCATGATTGCCAGTGGACCTTCGAGTTCTTTATAAAGAGAGATGAATTCCTACGAAAATTTAGGAGGACCTAAGATGGGTGTATCACTTGGTCACCGATATATTTCATAAGATAAGAGTGGTATGAAGTGTTTTTTTTTTTAATTTGTTATATATAATGGTGTATGGAAATTGCATATATCTTACTGAGTATTTTTAAATACTCACTCTTACAAAATTTTATAGGTTAGTTCAGATCGATTGAAACTGTGGATGGATGTGATGCGAATTGCCTAGTAGATTCGAAAACGAAAAGTATTAAAAAAAAATTGGTTTTGTCTTTAAATTTGTTAGTTAGTTAAGTTTGTTTCAAAGTCATGTTATTTAATTAGTTAGTTGAATATTTTTTTCAAAGACATAATTTTCTATGTTTAGTTTAAATTTATGGATATTTCAGCAGTGTATTTTTAAAAGAATTCATTTTTATCATTTTGTCTTTAATATAAAGAAAAGTAAATATTTGAAAACGCTTCAAAATTTATGAAAATTCGGGGTGTTACAATTTCCATGGCATTTAGTCACAAACTAACTGCTGATTTTATACTCGAAATTTACATCAAGGACAAGGAGCAATAAACCAATGCCACCATAGTATTTTATCAGCTTCCAGGCTACATGGCGATTATCCTACAGGATGGGAAAGGGCTCGAGTTTTTTCTTAATGTGGTTTTCTATTTCTTCTGTGGCGTTGTGAAATGTAGGTTTTGAAATATACTTTAGTTTCTCTTCTTTTTCACTTTTTCAAGATTATATAAGTATCACCAAATAAATGGATGAGAGAATAATTGACAATTGAAGAACCTATCATAATCTTTATAGTTCTTAAGATATAAGAATAATGGGTTTATTATTTTCAATCCCATTATTATAACCGACCAAAGCATGCTAGCTCTATGGGCGATTTTCCTTAAAAGAGAGGCAAAAGGAAGGTTCTTTTCTTTCCAGGGCTTTGGGGCAGAAGGTAGGTAGTATATGAATAAGAATTTGGATCTGTATTAGACTAAACAATATAGTGAGATACCAGTGATCATCTCCAACAAGTTCTCTGACAAATTTCAGTCCATTTTCGTTGTCTACAGTCGCGTGGTTAACAGCTGGATATTGAGTAGATGAAGACGAGTGATTTCCCCATATGATTACATTCTTCACATCACTGACGTGAACATTCAACCTTTCTGATCTCTGGCCTAGAGCTCTGTTGTGATCTAGTCTTGTAAGGCAGGTGATGTCTCTCTCTGGGATTGAAGGAGCAAATTCTTTTAAAATGAGTACATTGGTATTAGCTGGGTTGGCAACCACCAACGCCTGTCAATAATGAACGTGATAAAAGGCATTAGCTACAAGGAAGCCGATATTATGGTTAACTTTTTGTACCCGTGAAGTTTATCAATGTCAAGAAATTCAAGAAAACAATGCAACAATTAGGTTCTTTGCACAGACAAGAAGTGTATGCATAACTTCTCAATTGTCTAGAAATTCTAGAGAAGGAAAGATTCGGGCCAATCTTTTCCTCTTAGGTAACACTTGCCTTGAAATCTGGGACAGTGTGTTTCTCTAATGCTGAGGCCTGAGCCTTGGATATGGATACGTTTTTGGACATTATGTTTTTCCTTTCATTCCTTCCTTCCTTCCTTCCATGGGAATCCGCAAATGATGATGGCAATGTCTACACATTTGCAAGCTTCAACAACATTTGTCGTGGCAACAATGCCTGCAACAATAGTAATATTCAGCCAATTAACATACATCTCGGGTAGTGATTGATGAATTCTGATTGAATTAGATATTAAAGTCGTCGTATTTGAGTATGATAAATATGTGCAATCATCGTGAAATTCACTAATAACTGAGCCTAATATTACAAGAGAAGAAGGCCTTATATTTCAAAGGTTTTTAATCTTGCCGTTTGAGTTAGGCATTGTTGGCAATTAGAACATAGAAGGCATACCTTTGAGAAGCGGAAAGCTGCGTCAATCAATTCCATCTTCACCCCCTTCAATGCCTTCGCAGCTGGTTCAATATCAAGCATGTGTACAATTACAGGTTGATCAGGACCTAGCATGGCCCCTCTAGCAATCATGGGAACGAGAGCATAGCCTATGTTAAGATTTGTGGTCCATCTTAATAAGGTCAACTTTATTAAGAGGAGTGACCCAAAATCTATTTAAGTTGGTCAAACATTATCCCAAATTCCAATTGCAAAATACAAATTTAACAAACAATATTATAAATATAACAATACTAAAATTTTCCTTCATTCTTGATTCTTGTGCATTATAGTTACATGATTCATGCTCAATAATTCAAAAGTTTCAACCTTAACTCATACTTAATCTTCATTCTTCCCCACAACTCTTACTAGCATAGGTCAGCACTCAAAATTGATTCCTATATAGTAAATAAGAAATCCAAATAGAGAATACAATGATATTATATAATCCAAAATGGTTTTAACTAAGATTTAAATAAAAAAATGTACCTCTTCGTTAACTTCCTTATCACTAAACCTTATCATCCCTAATAAAAAAAAGATTTTTTTAAGCGGGTAATCGGTTCGACAGTGTAAATACCATACATGTACCGCCACAAACCGGTTCATTAAAATCAAATACCATATCCGTCCCATTGTACCGTCGGTTCGATTTTTTTCGCCCCATTCGGTTCGGTTAACCTCGATTTTCGATTTTAACGGTTCAAATTACCATCTCTACTTTGGAGCTTGAAAGAAAAACGAGAATTATCTGAAATCCTGTATGTAGAGTAGAGAGCGCAAGGATAAAAAAAAATCGCAAATCAAGGAGGATATAGTGATTGAGGATGGTGTAAAAGGCAGCCATTACCGTTGTTGAAAGGATTTTGCCTGCTGTATAGCCCTGCTTCAAGCCCCCTCACATGCTACTGAGTGGATGCGTGGAGGGTGGGTGATTATTTTAAAAAAATAAAATAAAATAAAAATTCCCTCACCCCCATGTATTGTGTGTGCCTGTACAGACTGCCAGGAGGTTAAAATGAAAAGGCCAAAGTTGGGTTAATCATCACGGATTTGCTTCACTCAAGTTGGTTCAAAATTATGTTCAAAAAGATACCTGTGTCTACATATTATATATATATTTTTTATATGTTTAATTTAAGGTGGGCAAATTATTTGCAATCTCGTTAGGTTATCCTGCATTTTCTACAGTAAAAAATATCATAGGATTGTCTTATTTTGATTATCATATGTATATATTGTTATTTATTAATCATTCAATTTTCATTTTTATTTTATTTAAGCACCGCGTCGATGACGCTATGGATACTGAGTAGTAAATAATTTGTTGCTGCATTATTTCTCTCCAACATCGAAGCCTAATGCAGATTGCAGTATTTGTTGCCCATTTGCCCTACTACCTCAAACTCAGCAAACGATGTTTCAAGTGATGAAGTCGAACCTTGTCAAGAAAATGCTGCTACAGTAATAGGGCCATGTCGGCCTTGCAGGCAAGAAAATCTTCAGTGGCACCCTACGTCGAGGTGGCCCTCTCTTATAGTGATAGTGCGACCGTTCGACTAAAGATTTTCTCAGTAATGCAAGGTGACCAGCTAGTGCTCCAAGTAGCATAATTTGTCAGGAAAAGGCAAAACAAGATTAAGGGATTTTTTGAGGCACATTTTTCATTTTATAAAATGAGAAATATAGCCGTTGGTGCACATTTCTCCATAAAATTGTGAGATGCAAGTCAACAATTACGGCTGTATAGGGGTCCACTAACGGTCAGAATTCTTCTACAAATGAGGAAATAATATGGAACAAACAGCCCCTAAAAAATTCAGGCTTAAGGAGCCACAAAAACTGCATTTTCTAGCAAGTAAAGTGCTTAGCTTTGTTTGATGGGCATTATAATCAATTTTTTAGTAGATTTTGATAAAAGTTAATAAAATATGTTGTTAAAAGTTGTGGATCCCATGAATATATTATTAAAATTAATTATTAATTTTGGCTTAAATTAAAATCTAAATTTTTAATTTTTACCAAAAGAGAGTATAGTTTTCTTTACTCCGAAATGCATTTTTGGGCTTCAAATGCTCAATAGGACAGCACATAAATACACACCATTTTATTTTCGCTAGAAATGTAACTTTGGAGGCTTGGAGAAGATTATAAAGAGTAGGTTGAATAATGTATCCTAAACTTAATTTGAATAATTTCAACCATTTTCAACTTAGTTCATGTTTTGTCCATTTATGTAATATGATTTCTATAATTTAATTGTTTTCATTTACTTGATAAAATATACGTTTAAAAAATTAGATCCGACTTCAAAAATTGCAAATGTAAATTTAATTAAATTAAAGGTAATCATAATTTAATCATCCAATTTTTACCAAACTTTTCTTTTGCTTGTTTTAATTGCCTTTTTTTAAAAATAAAAAATTATTTTAATCACATTATAGTTTAAATTCTAATAAAATGTGATGAGTTTGTATTTAATTTAATTTGCGAGTTATGCCATTTTACCAGATTGATTTTATCTGATAATTGAAAAATGTTTTTAGGCCAACTAATAATAAAATGCTACCAAATATTAATCTGGCATAATTCATTTAAAATCAATCTGGTAATATAACATTCCCTTTACTTATAATTACTGATGACTCTGCTACTTGCTCACAACTCTGCCCTATAATCTAATTTCAATTAATTCTCAAAATTTTCCCAAACAACCCTTTTGGGTAAATTATACTCATCACCCTTGGTCGGTCGGAGGAATGCATAACTTCAAATCATCATTGCTTTTGAGGCGATGTGTTCATAGATGCATCTTCCAATTCAGAAGCGTTAGCTCTCTCTCCAATAATCCCCTCATTGATGATGCTGATAACCTAGTCAGTTCTCTTGTTTAAACCCTTTTCCATTTCAATTATCGAATGCTTAATTTATACCACATACACACGGACAAGCACACACCAATATGAACTCATTTTGTTTGAATAATTTTCAGGTACTTGTCGAGGGCAAAGCTTATTCAAGAACTGCAATTCTCAACAGACCCTCTGTGCTCAATGCTCTTAATACTACCGTGGTATGTTATATAGGCACAGTTGACAGTAATGGGTTTTTTAGTGCGTTTTGCGCCTGCATGTGCTATTATTTGGTTGCATTTTATTTTTTTTCATTGAGATTTAAGAAGATTGTGTCTAAGGTTTTTAATAGTATTGAGGTTTTGAATTGGCTCAATTGAGAAATTTAGACCAATGGTTCATTGCTGTTTTCAGTCACTGTGCAAGGTGGTGTCTTTAAGTTAATTTTAATATTTAAATGGATTGTTTGCATATATGTGGGTAATATCTTGTAATTGTTCATTAAGGTGTTTTCTTATCCGCCTTGCAAGATTGCCTTTCTGGGTTTGCCTTAATATATCGAATCCCATAATTATGATATTTAACCAGAACAGTAATTGTTATTTACTTATCTGTGGAGAAGTTTATTTGATAGTAATGCATATAAGCATATTGTAAGTATTTTTTGTTTTGACGTTCTTTGAGATGTTTTCTCAATATGCACTCTTTTATGTTGTTTTCAATCTTAATTTACGCTGGCCCATTTGACTTTAATCAAAATATATTGTATGATAACCGCTTTGTAGATTATGTTTCGAGTTTCTTTCAACAATTGAATTTATTAGTTGTAATTTGACTATATGCTTAATTTTATTTTATTTTCAATAATCCTGATTTGTTCATTTTTTTTAATTCAATATGGTGGAATATAGGGTGCTAGGTTGCATAAACTATACAAAAGTTGGGAAGATAACCCTGACATTGGGTTTGTGGCTTTGAAGGTATTCTATTTTCACAATTCAGATTTATCGTTATTTTTTATTTTTTATTTTAATTTTTTTATTTTTGTGTGTGTATTTTTAGGAGTAGACTTGTATGCCATTTTTTGTCTTTTGTTAGCTTATGCTGTAAATTAACTTTAGTATGGTTATTAAACTCTTGAAGGGTAAAGGCAGGGCGTTTTGTGCCGGTGGTGACATTGTTTCTCTCTATAAGTTAATAAACGAAGGTACAAATAGAATATTTGAGATTATGCTATGTTCTTTGATAATCTACCTGGTGAAGTATACTGCAGATTTGTTCTCTTTATCAAGATTTCACAAAGGACTATATTCTTTAGTTGCAAGTTCATAGAGTGAAGATGGTTTAGTTGATTTATGAGATAATTGCTGATTGACCAACTCAACTCTACCCTATGTTACTATAACATGCTGTGACTAGAAAGTCAGGCCAATGTTCCTGTACAAGTTGGGAACTTTTTAAAGGATTGTTCTAATAAGTCTACTAATGAACTTCGAATTGGACAATTTAAGATAGTGGTCAGGCATAAATTGCCACGTGGTGGTTCTTGATAATTGTTGAGAACGGCACTCGAAATAAGCGCATTACTTATTGTTCTAAATAGTGGAGAGACATACTTTTTGGTACAATCATCAATGTCAAGGGAATTGTAAAGTTGGTTGGTGCATAACTGCTGTCACTGCTATTGCTCTGAGTCTTTCCCTCTCTTTCGTCAGAATGGTTATAATATTTTATTCATCCATGCAGGAAATCTTGAAGAGTGTAAAGAATTCTTTTGGACCCTATACAATCATATATACTTTCTTGGTACATATTTGAAGCCACACGTGAGTATCATTTAACTGCCTGCTCAATTCTGCCCAATTGTATTGTGTATTTCCTAATCATATTTTTAGATTGTTAAGTATGCTGGGGGATAAAGGCCTCTAGAAGCTTAAGCACAAAGTGAAAAATGAGGATCATGCTTCCTTTTACTAATTGAAATGAGGTTCTTCGTGTGATTCACAAAACTCAGATATTGCTGCAGTTCCTCAAGTTCCTGCACACAAACAGTTAGTTCCCTGTTTATTTTGAACAAAATGCGCTTGATATGATCTCCCAAGTCAAAACTGGATTCATTCACATTTTTCAGCTCTTGGTCTCATTTCAATGGGAAAAATTTAATTCCACTTAACATGACGGTAAAACAAAGTATGATGCAAAAAGGCGTTAAAAAAACTAGGATATAATAAAGCAAAGGTTACACTTTGACAACAAAATAATGACTATTGGGCGCCTCACTACGCCATAGACAAAAGTGCTCTTTGGCAACGATGTCGTTGATACAGACATTTTGTATCATCTTTCTAAAATATTGGTCAAATTGCTCTGAGTTTCAAAGTTCAGAAGATGATAATCTGCCTGTTCATCAGGATTGCAATTGTTGATTTGTTGTGGCCTCTCTATATACATCCTTTTATCTACTCAATTAATGCCATTTGGATATCTACTCAGATGGAACAGTATGTTTTGCCCAGCTGATTTCTGTTTCTTACTTTTTGTCCTCTACAACACAAAAAATATTGATTCTGCTACAAGTTTAAGACCAGTCAATTTTTATTATTCATGTTTCTTGCACCTGAATTTTCATCATTAACATTTCTTTTACTATTCTATGCAATGATCTCCATGCAGGTGGCCATCTTAAATGGGATTACAATGGGTGGTGGGGCTGGAATTTCAGTCCCTGGGACATTCCGAGTTGCAACTGATAAAACTGTAAGAAACTTCCATGAAATCTAAGAATCTTGTTCTCTTCTTCTATTTCACCTATTAAAAGATATTTTTTACGATTTTGGAGTTGGTGTTCAACTACTTTGGAGAACTCATGATCCGGTTTTATTTATGTGCTGCTGCTGATTATCAGACCATGTTTATATTGTATTTTAGAGGGGATGAGATGTGGAAGCTCGTTACTTAATTAGTTGAGTAACAATGTGAACATTTAGCAATTAAGAAGTTTAAAGAATTTGAGAGCCGACTTATTTATTTCATCCCTTGAATGAAATGTTAAAAACAGAGGAGGTTGGATGTGAAAGTACTAGAAGGAACAGCATATCTAGTACAATTTGTTCAGGACTCTGTTTAGATATTTACCTCTGTTTCATACACAAGTCCCTGTCCTATTGGCACCCAATGCTTTTGCTTTGAAATTCAAGATCCAAACTCTCTCTTTATCTCGTATGTTCTTTGGCTTATTTTAATTCCTTTCACCGAAAGAATTGCTGTTCTACGAAATGGCCGATGACAGCTATTTCTTCTAATAAAATCCTCAACACTTCTGATGCCATGGTCAAGAAATTAAAGCTGGTTATCTGGGTGATGGTTAGTTTTGTGCAAATAAATTTGCCCTTTTAAACTGGTCGCTGCATGCCATTAATGTTAAGAGAAAACATTTTATTCTGAGGATAAGTGATAGATGGCCATTAAGCTTGGGCAACACAATGTCTGTATGTTTTGACTTTCTTTCTCACTTTTACAATTTTTTCCTTCAAAATTTAGCATGATGAAGTTTAAAGGATGCATGTTTAGTGGAAGTCTAGTCTATTTTATCCACTTTTAAATATTTATCTTTGGATGCCCAATAACTTAGTCATGTCTGAGAAGTCTCAGTTGAATGTTTTACATCCTACCTAGACGTCCTTATAGATGTGCTAGAAAAGGTAAGTTTTCCCAGAAATAAGTTAAAGGTCCTAATTCTGAAACAAATAGCATTATGACCATATTCACGTGCTCCTGTGGTTTTCTTTTGCAATTAAATTCTTATTTTTTATCATTATTTCAAGTAATGATTCCCCAGTCCGCACTATCCGATTTAAGATATAGGTGGGTTAAGAAAATGATTCCTCTACTTCACTTTTTTTTTTCCTGAGAAATTTTTGGCCATTTTTGGTAATAGTTGAACCACAAATGTCCCAATAACTGCAGGTTTTTGCTACCCCTGAAACATTAATTGGTTTCCATCCAGATGCTGGGGCATCATTTTACCTTTCACACCTGCCTGGCTATCTTGGTTAGTTTCTATGCCTTATCACATTTATTCATTTTACTAAATGCCTTTTCTTTTCCTGGGATTCATGAAAGTAAGCCTACCCTGTGCATGACTAACTTGGTATCTGCTTGCGCTGGTTCTTCCTTATAAAATGTCTCACAGATTTGTACTTCTGCAACTCAATGGAATTGTATTATCATGGGACCTAATCGGTCCTCGTGAATTGATACACGAGCTTTCTATTGCTGCATTATAAAATAAATAGTTTATTCGTGCTTGGATAATCTTATTTTTCCTCCTTTTTTTGTTTTCCTCATATGGTCAAACACCACTTGAGTAATCTTCAAAGCTACCACTTATTGAATAATCTAAAAGTCTAATACTTAGTGCTTTTTATGATTCCATACGCCAACATTAAATTAGATCTTTTAAGTTTCTGTCGTGCTTTAACCTTTCGTGAGAGTCTTATTCATTTTATCTTCCTTCATTCTTTAGTGATCAAGTCATTTGCATTGGACATAACCTGCTAGTTCATCTTAATTTTATATCCTTTTCCTTTCTAAACCATTGTATGCCTTCTGCTGCCTTTTCTGTCTTTACCAGCATTGGTAATAAGTTAGGATAACTAGAAAAGAAAAATATCCAAATTTTAAAGCATGCTTGGGAAGAGTTTATAAACAATGTAAATTACAAATAGATAGAAAGAAGTGGATAATACTTATGGGTTCGTCAAAATGTATTGATAAGAAGTTGCTTGAGTGTTTATAAACTATTTAAGCATGAGCCAATCATAGTCTTAATGTGTGATAACTCTGTAATATGCTCTATAGCATAGTATGTTGCATGGTTATTGATAAATGATAATCTATCTTCTCAGTTTTATCGACTTTCCCAAAATGATATCTTGTTAAATTTCTGTTTCCAGTGCTAAAATAATATGACAAGCAAAAGATGCTGATGTAGGATGAATAAGAAAGAAAGAAGAAGGAACGGGGAGGAGAAACAGAGAGAAGGGAGAAGAGGAGAAGAAACCAGAGGAAGAGAGGGGAGGGGGAAAACGGCTGCAAGCCACCAAAAATATTTCAATTCTAAATCATTATCAACTGTCTCAAATGAGAAACAAAACAGAAATAAATAGCAGAACACAAACCCTAAAGAGAAGGGCTTGGGCCAAACCCGCTAAACAAGCCCAATAACAGAAATATAAATAATAATCCAAATAGAATATAACTAATGGTCCAAAAAGAAAATAAATAGTAAATGGAAGAAAATAAATAGTAAATGGATGTCCGCATCAACTCTCCCGGGGTGGGAAAAAAACTCGACCCCGTCGAGTGGATGAATCAAAATGTTGCAATGAATCTGATGCTAAAGGCTCCAAGTCATGCCATGGGGGACGATCTTTCTGACGAACCAAATATCGAAATTCCACAAATGGTGACGATACCAATTGCAAATTAACCGCAAAAACATGAGCTGACCAAGATAACTTAGGCGAGTGAGAATTTTGCTGACTCTTATAAAGCTCCAATAAATTTGGCTCACACTGCTGAAGTCTCTCTTTGGGAATCCATGTACCGTCAGAATCAAGTCGATCCATCCAACGAACAAGAAAGTACTGAATTTCTCTATTATTGGTCAACACAAGCTGTTCATCCAAAATAACATCAATTTTATTTTTGTGTGCTGTGATAGGTGGGATTGAAGCAGACATGGCAAAAAAGTCGGTGTGGGAATTCTCATGTGGGAGTAGAAACGGGTCATCAGAAGGGCTAAAATAGCCGTTGTAAGCATCGAAGTCCGTAACAAATAAAATAGGGTGGTGGTCATAATGTGATAAAAGGTCATTGACATAGGCATTTTGACCAACATGCTTTGAAATTTTAAAAAGACCAGCATTACACGCTTGCAATATAACATAATCCCCAATATTAAATTCAAAGTATTGTTTATGCCAATCAACTTGAGGTTTATATAATGCTTTACTTGCTTCAAATTGTTTATTGATCTCAATATGCAAGCTATGAAAATGTGATACAACTACCTCAANATCAGTTTGAGGTTGGTCAGTAGTGGAGAATTTCGATTTAGTACTAAGAACAAGCGACTGGATTCTCCAAGGGTGACTAGTGAAATCATCAAACTCTTTGAGTTGGGTAAGGGTATGACATATAACATGTGATCGAGAATTGTCGGAGATAAGGGGTATAGTATCCAAAGTCTCGAGAAGAGTCTGGATTCCATCTAAGGAAGTGTCCTCACTATTATCCAAGTCATCAAAATCTTCAAGTTTAGGTTCGTAGACTAGATCTTCTAACGGCTCCTCTATTACATTCTTTCGTTCTTTCATGACTAGGGTTCGATTAGGACATTTAGAAGAAATGTGACCAAAGTCTTTACAGTTGACGCACAACAAGTGAGAAGAAGACCTTGGAGTTTCAGAAATTCTACCCTGATTTTTCAAAATTGGAGAACCATTGGAAGGGGGAGGTCCTAGAAGGGACTTAACGGGAGGAGGTGGAGCCAATGAAGCCAAATGATGATTATCAAAAATTTTACCCTTATTTTTCAAAATTGGAGGAATATCAGACGGGGGAGGTCCTAGAAGGGACTTAACGGGAGGAATTGGAGCCAATGACACCGAAGAATGATTGTCCATATGCTTTCTACATGGAAAAGAAGATCTTGGACTATCACGACCTTTACAATTATTTTTCCAAATAGGAGGAACATTAGACGGAGACGATTTTATGATAGACTTATGATGAGGCGACGCTAATGAGATGGGTGAGCGACGATGACCACGCTTTTCATATGGAGTACTAATAATCAACTCATAATCTCGAGCTAAAGAGTAAACGTGATCAAGAGTAGTGACACCTCGAAGGAAAAGCTCGCGCTTAAGATCATCTCTCAGACCTTGGCTAAACCTACTCAAAGTCGTGCTCTCATCCTTAATTAAATGACATTTGGTTCGAAATTCCTCAAATTGCGCGATATGCTCAGTCACTAATTGATTTCCTTGTTTAAAGGCATTCCATTGAGTAAGAATTTCAAAATTATCTCGTTCTCGCTCACGAATCTGATCCATATTCCTATCCCTATCCTTACGATCGGGTCGAAAGTATTTTTGATTACCTTGTCGACAATGTTGTCTATTATGGGACACCTTAGATTTATCAACATTAATCGAATGAGGGATGTGTTTAAAATTTTTCAAACTAGCAGATAGGACCGTACTCTCTTTAAGAGTAGCGGTCATTTGAGTTTGAATAGCCGCTATTTGTTGGGTGAGTGCATCGAATTGTGAGGGGTTCATGTTTAAGGTACTAGAGCTAGAAGTGACAAGATGACCAATATATAACTACATGCACTGTAATAGCAACTTAATGACATGCAATAGAGAGATCAACGAACAAAAAGTGCAAGTAATGGAAAATGAAAATTTGAGCTAATTTTTTTTTTTTAAAACTTCTGAAAAATCTTTTAAAAAAATTGAAATTCGGGGTGTGAACAGTACCCGTGAACAGTAACGATTTTTTTTTTTTTTAAAACTTCTGAAAAATCTTTTAAAAAAATTGAAATTCGGGGTGTGAACAGTACCCGTGAACAGTAACGATTTTTTTTTTTTTTAAAACTTCTGAAAAATCTTTTAAAAAAATTGAAATTCGGGGTGTGAACAGTACCCGTGAACAGTAACGATTTTTTTTTTTTTTAAAACTTCTGAAAAATCTTTTAAAAAAATTGAAATTCGGGGTGTGAACAGTACCCGTGAACAGTAACGATTTTTTTTTTTTTTAAAACTTCTGAAAAATCTTTTAAAAAAATTGAAATTCGGGGTGTGAACAGTACCCGTGAACAGTAACGATTTTTTTTTTTTTTAAAACTTCTGAAAAATCTTTTAAAAAAATTGAAATTCGGGGTGTGAACAGTACCCGTGAACAGTAACGATTTTTTTTTTTTTTAAAACTTCTGAAAAATCTTTTAAAAAAATTGAAATTCGGGGTGTGAACAGTACCCGTGAACAGTAACGATTTTTTTTTTTTTTAAAACTTCTGAAAAATCTTTTAAAAAAATTGAAATTCGGGGTGTGAACAGTACCCGTGAACAGTAACGATTTTTTTTTTTTTTTTGTGAAACTGCTGAAAAATCTATTAAAAAAATTGAAATTCCGGGTGTGAACAGTACCCGTGAACAGTGATTTTTTTTTTTTCAACTAAGACTAAAAATTGAAGAAGAAAAAACTGCTGCCTGTACCAAATATTCTTTTAGTTCGTGCTATTCCAACAGATTTTGGGAAGGAAATATGAATAAATTTTGGATTAAAGAAAAGAAATTACCCATGGTTCGGCTCTGATACCAAATTTGATGTAGGATGAATAAGAAAGAAAGAAGAAGGAACGGGGAGGAGAAACAGAGAGAAGGGAGAAGAGGAGAAGAAACCAGAGGAAGAGAGGGGAGGGGGAAAACGGCTGCAAGCTACCAAAAATATTTCAATTCTAAATCATTATCAACTGTCTCAAATGAGAAACAAAACAGAAATAAATAGCAGAACACAAACCCTAAAGAGAAGGGCTTGGGCCCAAACCCGCTAAACAAGCCCAATAACAAAAATATAAATAATAATCCAAATAGAGTATAACTAATGGTCCAAAAAGAAAATAAATAATAAATGGAAGAAAATAAATAGTAAATGGATGTCCGCATCAGATGCACAGTGCTCACTTGATGTACTCTTAGAGCATCTCTAAGAAACACTTTAAACACGTGATACTCTTTATTTTAGAAAGTCAACGTTTGAAAAACAAGCTCCGAGAAACTTTTTATTCCAACGTTTTAAAACAGAGAGTGAATTTGACTCTTCAAATTTAGAGATCAAACTCACTCTCTAATATTACTTTATAATGATTGCATTTTAATAAATTTATAAGTGAAATTTTAATATTCTATTTCGTAAATTATTCAAATTATATTTGAATTGATTGGCCATTGACATATAAAAGAATATGTTAAATAAAAGATGAAGAGAAATGAATAAATGTTTCTTGGAAAAAAATGAAGAGCCAAAATAGAGAGCATTGTAGGAGTTCATAAAAAAAATTTACTTTCTAAATTTAAAGATACCACTCTTTATAAATGGAGAGTTTTTTGGAGATACTCTTATTTTTAAATGTTGAAGACTATGCCACGCTAACTTAGAACATTTAGGTTCACAAGAATAAAGAATAAATCATTCATTCAATCTTGAATTTTTTGGAAAATTGATGAGCAAGCGAACTTATTTCATTTGTTGCTGCTCATTTCATTAATCTGTTGTTTTGAATATTTTGCTGATATGTGGGATTGTCCTCGACATCACTTCTGAATTTCATATTATGTTTTCCATTTCAAATTTGTGGCTGGAAAATTGTTATTGTTGTTAACAGGTCCGTTATCCTGACTTCTGAATTGGCCAGGCAGCTAATTTTACCTATGTATGCCTATGTCTTTTTGCAGGGGAGTACCTGGCCTTAACAGGTGATAAACTCAGTGGAGCAGAAATGATGTCTTGTGGGCTTTCTACGCACTACTCGCTTATTGCAGTCAGTGCTATTGCGCATTTTTTATTTTTTATTTTATTTATTTATTATTATTTTTTTTTTGGTACCATACCATTTCACTGTGAGAGAAGGCTTTTTGCATTTTCACTCGTTCATCCATTACTTCTACAGAAACTTCCTTTGATTGAAGAACAGCTTGGGAACTTGGTAACTGATGACCCCTCTGTCATTGAAACTTGTCTAGAAAATCATGGAGATCTTGCTCTTCCAGATAAAGAAAGTGTAATTCAGAGGTACTTCATCTGTCTTCTAGATTGTAAGTTTAAAGGGCATAATTTAGTTGAATTCCAGTGGGCAAATGTCCTACAAGACAAATTGGCTAGGTAGTAATCTATTTGTAAATGTTTTGAAATTTGGTCTCTTATCTTCATTGTCAATCAGAAAAACATCATAATATGTAAAGAAAGTACCAGGTCGAATGAAGCTTTGGTCAACTGCCTTCTCCATTTATGATTAGCTAGTTCAAAGTTAGACGAGGGGATTTTTCAAGGCTTACAAGTTATATATATTATTTGAATAAATTAATAGGAATAATCCTTTACATTTTGAGCATTTAGCAAACTAACTTGTTCTCCTCATCCACGCAACATACACCACCCATACAGAGTGCGAAAAGAAAAGGAGTTAGTGGATACAATTGTTTCCTGTCTTTTTCAGAAGTTTCACACCCCTCTTATTTACTCAGCCTATGTTACGTCTTGATGGACCACATGTATTACTCACTTATTCATCACTCATTTCTATCTATATATAATTTAAGCTATTTATAAACACTTACGAAAAATGCTCTAAAGACTGAATGTATGGTTTATCTTATTGTAGAATATACTTGTGAATATAGTTTTCCTGAGACGTACAGTCCTCCTTTGAGTGAATCTCATCTGCTTCTGTCACTTTTATGATGATTTATACTGATCATTTGTTCCCTCTTACTCCTATTCTTGGTTAGGATTGAAACACTTGACAAATGTTTCAGCCAAGACACTGTTGAGGAAATTATTGATTCTTTGGTAAGCATATAATAAACTAGTTCTGTTTTCATTTACGTGAAGTATCCTTTTGCAAAAACAATTCTGAATGAAAATATAACATTGATCTTTAATGTAACATCTCGAAACCTATTTTCCGGAGGTTACTCAATTAATTTCTTTATTCGTAAGAAAAGTGAATTTACTCATATTGTAATACAAAATAAAAAATAAAAAAATTAAGAACTTTGTGAAATAAAATAAGCTATGTTATTGTCTCATAAAAACGTTAATTAACTTAATCTACTAATGTAATATAAATTCAGCATTTATTTTTTTAAAAATTCAACATCTATTTTGAACATAAAATTCCTAATTTGAAAAAAATTAAATAAATAAAAAATAATAATTTTTTAACTAAATACTAAACATTAAAAGAAAATAAAATTCTTGATCCAGTAGCACAGACACTGTCAGCAGTCTCAACCTCCAACTCCGATCCACCAAGCATCTGAAAATATAATTTTAGAATATGGAGTGAGCATATGGATATACTCGATATAGATTTCATGCCTGTATTTTCATAATTTAATATAAAAATATGAACATAACATAATTTTCTAGTGGGATAGAAATCTGACCGTCTCATTTTCATTTAGGTCATACCCATTCTCAATCTCCACATAAGGTGTTTAACCCTATGTCTGATTTCTGTATAGATTTACATAATAATATCATATGTTATTACCCACAAGATCCTTCTCTAATTGAATACCAAGTGATTTACATAATAGCACATAGAATACTTAAACTTAAAACATTAAAAAGTGAAAATATAAAATCACTTGGCATTTAAAGAAATCCATACCTAATTCGTGAAATTCCTCGTGTACTTGAATTACTTAGGACTTAAAATTCTTGCGAACGGATCTCGAACGCGTTAGAAAGTCTTTTCTTTTCTTTCCTTTTCCTTTCTTTTTCTTTCTTCTCACTCCCCCTTTTTCCTCTCTCATGTTTTTCTCTCTTACTCTTTTCCCCCCAGTCTCTCCGTCTCTACCTCTTCTTTTATCTCTTTTTGCTATTCTTGTTCTCTACGAATTTCTGTGAATTGAAGTGCACAACAAGAGGATGTTTATAAGTGTGATTTTATAAAAATGGTTACCTAATTAGAATTCTAATAGGACTCTTAATTCAAATTTAGATTGGTGTTTCAACAAATAAACTTATCATGAAATTCGAATTTCAAAAAATTATAACTACATGATGAAAAGATTTCAATATGAATATATGCAAATTTCAAGTTTTATCTAAATACTTTTATATCAGATAATTTAATAATAATTTGATAAATATCCAAAATAATATTAAAATTTAATTTCGTGTAAAACTCATATATATCCAAAACTCATATAGATTCAATTATTATGATTATTAAAACAAGGTCCCTAGAAAATGGTAAAGTTGCTAGGTTACCCTAAAATCTCAAAACTTGTATTGATGCCCCATAATATATTGTATGTATTTTTTTTATTTTTGTTTTGGGGCATTACATTTAATGTCTCTTTTAAACTGTTCACCGCAAATTCTTTTGATGAAAATGGAGTGATCAGAGGATTAGGATAGGATGTTATTGATGAAGAAAATGAAGTATAGATACAAAATAATCTTTTCGTCTCTCTTTATCGCTATCTCTCTGTAGTTCTGAGGAGGAGTTGATAGGAATACCAGTCTATATATTGTAGTTTTTTACCTGCCCAGCAGCCTTCCACTCGGCGCCGTCGGATCAATAAAGTCAACTTTCGTCCCTGCTCGATGGGTAAATTTGATTGAGAATGTTAAATGATATAGCTAAAACTGTAAGAGATATGCAAGGTTGTTTGTCTGCTTGGCTAGTCAAGCATGGGCTATTTCATCTTTATTTGAACCTTGTCCTTCTAAGGCTATGCGATCCTAAGGTTCTAGTAATTGGATGATAATAAATCATACTCGAACTGCTGAATAACATTAAAACCTCCGAGTTTATCAAACAGCCCTTTTCACCAGTCACAATGCTTCTTGGTTTAGTTTTTTCTTTCTTCTGCTTTATACTTCCATTTTACGTCCACCAATAAAATTTTTCATCTAAATTTCTTGGAGAACATGTTTTTTTCAATTATATAACTCTGTATCTTTCCTTGGAAGAAATTTACGTTAATTGCTATGGTTAAGATTCCTATTTAAAATTTTCCTAGGAAAATGAGGTTGCCAAAACAAATGATGCATGGTGCACATCAACGTTGATGAAACTTAAAGATGCTGCACCATTAAGTTTGAAGGTTTCGTTAAGATCTGTAAGTCCCCAGAACATTTTAGTGAGTTCTCCAGACCACTATAATTGAAGCTGAACTCACAATAATGTCTGTTCCAGATACGAGAGGGTAGATTTCAAAGTCTTGATCAATGCCTTATTCGTGAGTATAGAATGTCCCTACAAGGAATATCCAGGCAGATTACAGGTGACTTCCATGAGGTATAAAATGTTTCTAACTTTCTGTTTAGCACGAGTATTATACGTCTTTGTCATGGTATCCACTTACCTTTCCTGTTCAGGGTGTTCGAGCAAAGCTGGTAGATAAAGATTTTGCACCAAAGGTAAACTATATCTTAATTCCTAATTTTGCCACCCTTCTTGTTTAGTTATTAGCTGCTGCTAAATTGATACTCTCTTTTGATCAACGAATGATTTTGTAAAACTTGTAGTGGGACCCTCCAACGTTGGGACAAGTATCTCAAGACATGATAGATCAGTACTTTGCTCCGCTCACAGCATTTGAGCCTGAACTAGAACTGCCGACAAAGCAGCGAGAAGCGTTTGCATAGTTTTGGGTGAAATATTGTATTGCATTCACTTCCCCAGGGGTGCAGAAATTGCACTGTTTTCTTGTACTCGGCTTGTGGTGGAGAGGTACATACTAATGCAATATTAGAAGAAATATTATTATGTTTAGATTCCAATTTTAATTCGTATTTTAGGAAATATAATTAGGTTTAATTTATTGCTTCTATTAGATATGTTTCTTCTTAAGATGGAATAGAATATTTCAGACCCTATGTAATGGACTCTTTTGCATTGTAATAAAAGAACTTTTGAATGAATGAAATAAATGGATTTATCTCTCAAATTTCTATCTTCCTCTTCCCCTCTTCTCTCTTTTCCCCTCTTTTCTCTTCTTCTCCCTCCTTTCTCTTCTTCTCCCTCCTTTCCCCTTCTCCTACAACTCTCCTCTAGCATACTACGTCCCATGGGCTGAATAAACAATTTCACCTGAATAAACAATTTCACCTGCTAATGACGACAACAGATTGCTGGAGTATATTACGTAAAGTCGTTCAATGAGATCATACGATTTCTTCAAGAATCCAGGAGGTTACGTAAATGAAATCTTATTCAGTGCAGTATTTTCGTATGACATTTTGCATCTCCATTGTTAACCCATTTTCAAAACTTTATTTTTAGGGCATGTTTGATAGGCCTTTTATTCCAAGAAACTTGGAAATGAAATTTCATTTTCCATGTTTTTGAGTGTTTGATTTGCCAAGTTTTCCAAGTAATTGGTTTTCTAGCTTTGCCCGCTTTTCTTTGGTTTTGAGAAATTCGCTTTTTCATAGGATTGATGGAAATTGATTTTCCATGCAACTACCTTTTTATTTATTTTTTTCTTTTTTTCTGTTTTTTTGGGAAACAATTCTAGGAACAATCGTAAAAAATGATATTCCTTAAATTGACAATTTTTATGTAAAATAAAGTCAAACGAACAACAAAATATAGATGATTTTTGAAATTTTTTATTTTTTGACAATGAAAACAAATTATAGGAACAATCGTAGAAGTGAACATAAAAAAATACTTATTTTAACATTTTTCAAGTAGAAAATTATACCAATTAAACACTATTAATTGACAATTTTCAGTAAAAGAATTTCTAGACAATTATATTTCCTAGAATTTGTTTTTTTCCATTCAAATTCTATATTTGCGATCAAACAGACCTTTATAGGTTTTTGGGTCTGAAGTGCCATCTGGATTAGTATTTTCTACATTTTCCTCTTTACCAACTCTTTTCATGTTAACTATACAGACTGAATCTAAGCTATTCGATTAAGCTCATGATCATCGTTAACTAGACTCACTGATCATCTTGTCGGGCCAATCAGTTCATTAACACGCGTCAATGTTTAATATGATGAGAAGGGGCGCCTCCCCTTTTACGTACGAATTCTTATTTCCTATTACATCTTCGACGAGGACCGCACAGACCACTAAACTCGTACAGGAACAAATCAAAATAAAGTTGCAATATGAAATTTTTGTTTTGTTTTTGATTTTGCCCCTTCTAACCTTTTACCATTTTAAGAACTTTACCTAAGCCGATCTCCGTCGCCTGTGCTCTGCTGTCCGGAATCTCATTCTGATTGCCCCCTTTTTCTGGTACCAAACAATTGTCTTCAAATAAAAATGACGCACACGACCACCCCACCTGAAATACTGTAACTTGTCCCCCTCGACTAGGTATTATGATTAGACAGATATTTGACTTACTGCCAACCGACCACCCCAGTTGCAATTTACACATCTTTGCCAGGAAGATTTTATAAATTCCCCAAATGGAATGAAGAATATAAAGAACACGATTGTGGAAACTATTGATTTCGTCAGTCTTGATATACTTATCAGGTCCTTCTGGAGTGAGATTCATTCCAGGAGCTTAAAACCTTTCCACCTTCAGTCCCGAGGTACAGGGCAGGCATTCTACTACGACCATGGTCTGTAAAGATTAACTTGTACAAGTTTTTTAAAGAAATAGTCCAATCACTACAGAGATCTTATTCGTACAAATACTGAATAATAGCTCTCAGTCCCTTATTTCAGGCTTTTCAAAATTGGATGACCACGTATATTGATTTAATTAATATATGTTATATAACCTATCATCCTGCCTAAGTGAAAGAAATGATACAAGTGGGGTTTCCACAAAATAAAAAATAAAAAAAAATCCCATGTTTCCAAAACACGCCAGCTATTCGACACCCTTTGAAGCCTTGTACGTGTTCACCAGTTGCATCTGCACATCTTGAGAAACTTGTGCATGCTGCAAATATTCCATTGTGAATTCACCTTTCCCCTGCAAAATCGAAAGAAGTGTTTAACTTGTACTGGTGACTTCAATTTCAGTAGTGCAGAACCATAGCTAGAAAGTAGCCTGTTACTTCACCTGAGTCATTGAACGAAGAGATGTGGAGTATCCAAACATATTGTTGAGAGGAACCTGAAAAGCCAATACAATGATCAATGAAATCAGACACCACCAAGGGAGGGGAAGATCGAATGCAAGTGCACAAATTGCAAAGAATAAATCTGTGTGCTAATAATGGTATTAGATGCACTAGGCAGTTGCTCAATTTCTAAAAGTTATTTGTAGCTGGTAGCGAGACTATCCAGTCATAATTTAACAGAATTGTATACATCTGGTGTAGCTTGCAAATGCTAAATAGAAAAGTATCACTTCGGATGTATAACTTGCAAATGTTGAATAGAAAAGTATGTCACTCCATCCAATACATCCATAGACCTTGAATTGTAACTTTCATTTTACATCAGAGGAATCTTAGTGCAAATAATTTAAGTGGGACGGTGATCAGCCCCCATTGGAAAACACCAACTGTAGCTATAATACAAAAGGCAATCACACTGTAAAAGTAGAGAAAGTTCCCCAAGAGAGGCCACGTTAGGAGAAAAAGTATGAAAAAAGGCCCATATTGATGTTATTTAAGCAATTTTATTAGCAGTAAATCCTTAAACTAACAATTGGAAGGGTCTCTTAACTAAAAATTAAGTACAGGTATTACTCACCATGAACACTGTTAAGAGGCCTTTTAGAAAAGTTCTCCCATGAAGGTAAGCACATGGCATCTACCTGCCTAATACATTCTTTTTTTGCGCTTCAGTTTAATTGTCCCCCTTGTTTCATATAGTTTTAAAACCAAATCATTCATCAAAATCTATTTAGCAGTTAGCTAATTGGCCTATCAAGTGTTCATCTGAACCCAAAAATCTTTATTGACCGAGGACAAAAAATGCAAGAACTCGGAATAATAATAACAGCAAGAGTGACTGAGGAGAAAGGACATAGCAACAAAGATCTAATTGACCACAGCAATAAAAACTTAGAATGCATTTGGTTTGTCATTTTGAGGCCATTTTCAGTTTTCAAAGACACTCAAAACGTGTTTGGTATATTACTTTCAAAAATGCGTTTTCAAAAAACAAGAAAAATTTTACAACGTAAAACTCAAAATGAATTTTCGGCATTTTGAGTGTCTTCAATGAAAACACTCAAAACAAGAAAAATGAACTTGAAAATTTATCAAATTAAAATAATTAATAAACTCACACAAAACCTATCTAAAACTACTGCTAAATTTTTTAACCACACGCATTTTCTAGTTTTTTTGTTTTAAGAAACAGTTTTTCAAAATGTCAAATCACACATTTTCTACAATCTTAAAATAATCCTCAAAACAAAAATCAAAAAATAAATTCAAAACTGAAAACAGAACAAAATGAAAACCAAATGCAACCTTTTCTTCCATTGGCCTCTACAAAGTTAGAATGGCCCCTCTTTTAATTTCTACTGCTTGGCTTTCTAAACAATGCATGGGTGAGGAGTGAGGACCATATCCCCCTCCCTTGATCTTTATTTTTAATTTCTTATTATTAATATACATGTAGACGTCAAGCCCCCCATATTGGCACACATGTTTGATAGATGGGAAAAAAACAATGCACTGGTGAGACAAAGCAGCTGATAGAAAGGTGACCTTTATGAAACAGAACCAGCAATAAATTTTAAAAAAAGACCAAGATACATGCGAGAATGAGTAACTAATATGCAAATGAACAAAATTGAACTTACAATTTCACTGTACTTCCATCTATCATACACGTGCGCTATTCTAAGATAATTAATCATTTGATAAGACAGTTCATCAGGTATCCTGTAGTGTTCTAATGCTTTTCTTTGAAAACAAAATCCTATGTTAACAATACCAAACCCCACATAAACAGTGTAGTTACTAGCAACTGAGCAGCTGCTTTTGCTAACTGCATATGTTTACCATATACATGAACCTACACTTTATAAAACCAAAAGTTCCTGACAAGACCGAAAATGAATGATCATATACCATGACCCATATACACCAGCATATGTTGTATAAGCAGAAATGAAAAACAGCAAATGAGGGAAAACCACGAATTTCGCTGTGAGATGCAAATTCAAACCAAACTCAGAAATTGAACCATTAGTAACCAATTCAATCAAGATGTGCATCTGATGTCCTAACTCATATAATTAAGAAAAAAGAGAACGTAATTTAAAAATAAAAAAACACTAAGAGTAGAAGTGTTACATACGTGCGCAGTAATTACACAATCATCTCCCTCCTGGTCATTCCCAACAATCATTCCTTTCCTCCTATCACATAATAAATTTAAGAAATCAACCCATATTGCCCTTCAGAAACAAGTTTCAATTTCCAAAGAATTATGAAAGTAATAACAAAAATAACCAAATGAAGTACTGACTTGTTGATATCTCCGGTGACAGTGCCCTGAAATTCTGTGGGGGCCTTTAGTTCTACCAACATCACAGGCTCCAGTATAACGGGCTTGGCAGCTGCATAACACTGTTTAACATAATGAAGACTATGAAAATCCAAAAAAAAATGAAATACATCCAAGAGTCAAAAAAATCTTGCCAGCCATCGGTAAAGATCAGCTGTAAAAATTTAGAAAGCAAAAAGCAAAGAGAACAGCTTTTCAGCATGTGTATTATGCAAGCAGCACCTGTCTGAAAGCATATATTGCAGCTAACTTAAAAGCAAGTTCACTGGAATCCACAGTATGGGCTGCACCATCATTGAGAACAATACGGATATTTTCAACAGGGTGACCAATAAGAGAACCCCTACACAAACAGATCCAAATTTTGGTGAATGACCAAAGAGCATTATATATCTCACACACACACATAGAGGGCGAGAAAGAAGATATCAATGAGTGCCACAAACCTCATCGGTGCAAAGTCCTTTGACAATATATAACCACGAGAGGAGATTACTAACCGCAGATGAGGCTAGAAAAAGTGCAATAGAAACATACCAATGCAGAATTAAAAAATTAATTAGGGCTTCTTTACTTCCTAATATCGTAAGTTTCAGTTTATTTCATTGAGAAGGTTTGTTCTACCATAATGCTTTAAATGTTGATACAGATGCAATTGAACACAACAAACTATCAAAGAATCAGTGATAAAGAAGAAAAAAGTAGGGAACAAAAGGAAGAGAGAGAGAGCTCTTGGAAATGTATTCAATAATAATGTCGTAATCAATATAAAGCATTACCATCTTCATATAATGTTTAAAATTCATAGTTAAGCTGTGAAGAATGGGGACACTTTCCTGAGGTGTGCATTTTTCAAAAATGAAACATTTCTCTCCATTCACCAGTGAGTTAAGAACATTGGGCAACCCGTTTCTCTTCTATTATAAAATCTGAGACAGCTCTAAATTCATATTATACATCCTGGATGGCTGGAACAGATTTTTTTTTTATTTTTGGTACAGTGCAACAAATGATACATGAAAATCCGTAGGAAAATCTTCAAGTTAAATAACTAAGGAATGTTCTCGGATGGTTCTTCTTTTTAGTAAATCTTCACTTTAACTGAAACAAGAACAACAGTCTAACAGCAAATGCTTACACCAGTTCTTTAACCAGGATAACTGAATTCTAAAATAAAATATGGATATCCAAAATAATGTGGATAGCTCTCAACTAGAATGATAGAAAAGTTCCACTTACGAGTTGGCAGCTTCTTTGAAACCCTTCTCAATAGCTGGTACGAAATTTGAAGGTATAGCTTGTCCTACAAGCATGTTCTGAAATTCAAACTTAGTTGGTGAGCCTGGAGGAAGTGGTTCCACATACCTGTCAACAGAAGGGATTAGAATGGCGTAAAACCATAGGAAGAAGCTAGAGCAGAGAATATCATTGAATTCAAAATGTTTTGAACCAAAAAACTCTTCCCCTCATTTGTTTGTTTGTGTTCTTTTCTTTGTATATGGTGCAACTGTTCGTTGCAACTTCTTGCAGCAGAAAATGGATGCAGAAATGATAAATTCAAGAGCAAGCCCAGCTATTGCAGAGCTCAGTTTTAAAGCTCATGCCAGGATGCTTCAAGTAATCGAAAAGGTCAAAATTATATATGGTCAGAGTACACAAGAATGAAGCGCATGATAGTTCAATTAAAATGGACAAAACTGTGAATCTATGATTCTATCTTAGGGAAACTGAAGCCACAGTGGACCCAAACTTTGGGGTTCATTGGCCCTTGATTCCCCATTATTTTTGGCATGTGGTACCCCAACTTTCAATATTCGCAGCAAATTGGTCCTCTTGATAGAACCATCCAAAACAGGTGGTTAATGCTGCAAGGTTTCCGTCAAAAACGGTTTTTGCTACGAAAATTGAAGATGGGGCCCAAATGCAAAAAAAATTTCTTTGTTTTCCTCTTATCATTAATCACTAATGTCAAACTTTGGTACACCAACTCTTTGGAACTTAAAAAAAAATGTAAATCACGAATGAGATAATAAGCCTAGCACCGAGTTTGAGAACTTGAAGTAAGGATTAGTGTCTAGACAATTCTAGGACATTAATAAGAAAAAAAGTGTCACGGACACCATTAAAACAACTACCAAGGCAGTTGCTTCAAATTTAAAAAAGCTGACTAAGATCCATCAAACACCAATCAAAGCAATGTCCTAACTGAAAAGAAACAGTGATGGCTAAACTGTAATGCATTTCGGCCTGCTAGCAGCAAAGAGGGAACGAGTCAAATTTGCCATCTAAAGGCCAATACACTTACCCAATAACCCTTCCATACTGACCTTGCCCTCCACTCTGCTTCTTATGTAAATAATCAAATTCAGCACGCTGAGTGATTGTCTCTCTGAAGTTGACACGAGGTTTCCCAACTGTTGCATCAACCTTAACAATGGCAAACAAGGTTAGAATGGTCATAAATAAGATTGCATATTTCATAGCAGAAGGTTAAAACTCTGAACTAAAATTAAAATAAGGAAACACCTTGTATTCCCTCCGCATGCGCTCAACATATATGTCCAAATGGAGCTCTCCCATCCCTGAGATTATTGTCTGCACCAGAAATCATTCCGATTAGAGCATGAGGATTCTTTGATATGAAATCTAACATCAAGGTGCAGGGCAGGCATACAAGACCTTCCAAAACTGAGAAACGAGTATAAGAAAGTCAAACCTGGCCACTCTCAGGATCTAATCCGACACGGAAAGTTGGATCCTCTTTCTGAAAGCGATTCAGGGCTTTTGAAAACTGTAAATCAAGGACATATATCACATTAAGAAAATCCAAACACAATGGCTTACAACCATCAAACTGAAGAGGAACAAAGAGATCTTCCATGGACCACTCACATTCCCTCCAGAATCTTTAGAAACTGCTGAAACAGCTAATGACATCACTGGCTCGGGTACACTCATAGATGTCATGGTATATCTAACTGATCCATCAGTAAATGTATCGCCTAGATAATAGAAGTTGTCACAAAGAATGTCCACTTCATATGTTCTTCATACAATTAAAGCAATGATTGCGCAATTTCATGTACGTTTGCATGTGATACCTGAAGCACAATCAACACCAAATACAGCCACTATTTGTCCAGCATGTGCTTGTTGAATGTCCTGTAATACGAAAACAGGAAAAAAGGAATAGAGTACCAAATAATAATAAGCTGTCAGAACAAAATTGAAAAGTACAAAAGAAAGACATAAAAAGACTAAGTATAAACAAGTAGGCTAGGTCCAGTTTGGGATGCTTCTTTCATAGAGGATAGAGCAAGCTGAACCCAACCACACCTGTCTTTTCAGGAGTTGAGCCTTGAAACTTTGACTATATAAGATAATTAAAATTGCATTATAATTAAATTAACTACCACAAAATATTCTATATTTATTCAAAAAAATAAAAAAAGGTCGGGTTCTCAGGTTTTTCTGTTAAACCCAAGAGCATAGTTCAGTTCTACTGAATTTTGCCCACCCTAGACCATATAGAAACAATTAGTAGAATGAAAAACATGTCAACAGAGGGGGAGCACTTGACTAACCTCCATTTCATTTGAATGCATCCTAACCAATCGGGGAACCTGTAACACAATTAAATTGGAATCATATCAGAGTAACTCACTCGAAAGAACAAAAGCAACCTGATAGTGTTTCAATTTCACCTACATGTGTCCTAATAGAGATAAATTTATACCGGACCACAGTGATCTTGAAATTAATTTTTTGCAAGATAAAAAATAACTCTTCATGAAAGCTTTGTTTAAGTTAGCAAGCAGCAAACACAGCACAAGGGTGCTCGCACAGCAATCAGGTGACATGGAATTTCCATCCTACCCCATATGCATTCCAGAATAATTTAACAGCTATTTACGAAACTAAGAACAATGCCCATAGTTTATCTTAATCTTCTAAATAAAGGGAGAGGGCTAGAATAATAATATGACAGTCAAATTATTTTACCATCAAACTGACCTTAACCTTCTTGCCTGTGTTAACATTGACAATAAAATCACCCTTCTTGATGACACCTTCATAGATTCTTCAACAAAAACAGTAGTACCACAATTCAAAAATATGTGACACGTAATACATAAGATGATGACAAATGAATTAAATTTCTCATTTGAACTTCCATAATACCTTAGATATGTCAACTGACCAAAACGCCCTTCTTCCAATTTGAAAGCCAAGGCAACAAGAGGACCAGCAGGACTTCCTGATAACATAACCTGGTAACATTTCAAGCCATTCAGAAATACTTCCTTGATCAGTTACCATCTAAGTACGGACGAGCCGACACATTATTTTTCAAAAAAAGTAGTACATGAACACATAGGGAAACATCATTTTTAAATTCTTTAAAATTTTATAGTTATACATTATATCTTAATCTTTATACTTTTTAATTCTTTAAAATTTTATAGTTATACATTATATCTTAATCTTTATACTTTTTAATATTGGACACGGCACATAGTATGGAGGACGATAGTTATCAAACCCAGACCAACATTGGGTCAATCAAATTACCGAGTTACTAGGTCAATGGTTGAACTAGTAGGTCAATAGCCTGGTTACAATATAGACAAATTTAAGCAAAAAAATGTTACAGATCACTGACAAAATCAAAAGTTATAATATCATAAGATGTATTGCACAAAATAATAGCGTTCTTGAAAAACTGTCAAAGATTCTTTCAGTTTTGTCAGCAACAAATTGAATGTTAATTTTGAATTTTATAGCTATGATCTGTCATTTGTTATGAAATTTCACCTGTTATGGACTTAACTAACACGATTTATTTTTTAGTTTTTGTAATTGGTCAGCAAATATATGACAGCAACTCCCACCACAAGAAATATTATAACTAGGGAGTGCTTGCTTCTGATATTGTTGTACATTTGAAGGCATTTTATAACTAGAGACTGATTTCCCTGGGGTGAAGTCCTGAAAATGAATGTTTTGGACCAAGGTCCGAATCCACATGCTTTGCCTTTTACTGACTCGTCCAGTTTCTAAAATCTGGGTCGTGGTCTTCAATAAAACCTGGCGGGTTCCACAGGTTATAAGCAAGTTGATTGCAAAACGGTCTAGAGCACTCACCCGGCCTGGTTAGCCAGCCGGGTTCCGGGTCAAACTGGCTGGCCCTGGTCAGGTTTAATAACTACGTGTATGACAATTGCCCGAGGAGTGTCCCTAAAGCAGATCTCCATCATCGAAACTTTAGAAAATATATACATGTGTCGGACACACCACCTCTAGTAGGAGTTTCCATGCTTCATAGGTTACCACGACAGTAAAGATTTAAATAAATACTTCAGTTAAGTACCTTCTCTTCATTCTTGGTCTGGTCAAGAGCATAGTTGCTGACTTCAGTGGGACAAGGCAAATAACTCAGAACACCATCAAGAAGTGGTTGAACACCCTGTTATCACAAAGTGGAAGATATCATAGATTGCAACTTTTTAATAGTAAAAATTATCAAGGTAAAGAAAAGAGCAACAGGCAGGATTTGAATATCATCCTAACCAGCAAAATAGAATAGACTGAAAGATGATTCGGAAAGTTGCACATTACAGGCATACTCCAGAAACACATGGGATAATTACGAGAAACAAAGGACAACAAACTAACTCCTGTTCACACAAGCTTATAACAACGTTATAAGTTGGTTAAGCTTTAGAAGAATAGTATAATGAGGAGAGATTTCTTCAATAAACTTTATTTTGAAACAGTAGATTTTCCTTTTCAGTGCTCATCAGTTTATCTTAGTTCTTGTTTGCTTGTGTTTCTAATTGCTTATGAGTTGTGGGTCCTATGAAATATGTAGTTAATAAGGGTGTAGTAAGCTGACAAGCTTAAATTATAATTTCAGCTTTGCCAAACATCCTCTTAGCACTCAAAATTTTCTAGCCGGGACATCTAGCAGTAGGATGATTCTAGCACTGTTACCATACTTCAAAAAGGGTTATTCTTTTCTCCCATTTTCTTCAAGGATTTCGGAAAGGCGCTCTAATGTCTATGTCCAGAGTCAAGTGAATTATTCCCCTTGTTCATTTCATCAATCTCCTATCTCAGTTATAGAGCCCTAGCTGACCAAATCTGTAAAGAGGGGTAAACAAAGTAGGAATGCAGGCAAAGCTAAAAGCAACTATATTGCAAAATATGCTCAATACAAGCAACCCCACCTTGTTCTTAAAGGCACTACCCATGAACACAGGCACAAATTTCCGTGCTATAGTAGCTCTTCTGATGGCCCCCTGTACATGGACCGAGAATGGTTAAAAAACGATAAACGAAACAGAAAGTGGTAGTCATAGAGATACGCAAAAACGAAGGAAAAATGCAAAAAAAAAACTACAAAAATAAAAGCAAGATAGAAAACAAAAACAAAAAAAAAAAAAAAAAAAAAAAATTTTTAAAAAAAAAAAAAAAAAAAAAGGGAAACAAAAAAAAAAAAAAAAAAATAGAATACTTCTGAAAAAGGAATTAGATGATAAAATAATTTAAAAAATGGCACAAGCCATGAAATATTAATACCAAGGGTAGTAGCAGATGGAGGCAATGCAATGAAGAGAATTTTAATGTTTCTTTATTTTCATGCTTCATCCTCGATGTTTTCGTTTAGTATTTTGTGCATCTGTACATTTCTTTATATGAGAGAAAATTGGTACATGGCTTTTTCTCTTTTTCCTGCAATGGGACGGGTTGGACTCTATATCTCATAAGATTCATACTCTATTTCTCATAAGATTCATACCCATTACAGTGCAAATATCTTACATTGTGATCCACAACGACTGAAATCCCACTAAAAGAACTGAGATAACGGAAATACATTTTAGCCCAACAGCACCTTTACAAAGCAATATAAATGCATAACATATGTGTTTACATAGACTGGGTCATGCTTCCCTCACATTCTCAATCAGGAATTTAATCAGATAGTCCAAGCTTCAAATGGAATAAAACATGCTGCTCAGTTCTTTGAAAATATCAAATAAGAAAAAGAATTTCGAATTGATCGGTAATTAAAAATAGAGTCTAGTTAGATGATATGCTGTTGAAAAGAAAATTAAAATAAATAAATTCATAGAGATTTTGAAAGCTTAAGTTTTAACTGAGGTCGTTCACCACGGTGTCAGATTGACAAAAGTTCTGGGTTCAACCTTGCTACTACCAGTTACAAAAATTGTGCAATTATTAGACCTTTAGGAAAAAAAGGATTTTGCCTGTACGTGAGGAAGTGCTCAAGATAGAATTTAAATAGATAAATTTATTCTCTCCCAACAAAAGAGTAGATGAGAAAATTCAATCATTTCCTTCAATCTCCATGCAAGTTGGAAAATAAAATTACACAGTAAATCTGTTAAGTTTTAACCCAAAAAAAAAAAAAAAAAAAACCCATTTTACTTGATCAGGAATTTCAAAAAAGGCATAAAGATAACTGATTTCCTTCAATATTCGTGCAAGTTAGAATATACAAAATTCTAATTAATTAATAGTCCAAGCTGCCTAGAATATACAAAATTCTAATTAATTAATAGTCCAAGCTGCCAAGTAAAAAAGGAAAGTCATGAATTTGTGCTCACCTCAAGCTCGATAGGTGGTATAGGTTCATCACTAAGAAATGCTTCTGCAAGTTTATCATCGACCTCGGAAACTGCTTCAATTAGTTCACGGCGTTTTTCAAGAGCTAATGTTTCGATATCAGCAGGAATGTCTTCAATTACAATTTTCTCTCTACGAAGGGCAACGATAAAAATAAGCCACATTGTAAAAATGTAGAATATGCATTAGCCATCAGCTTTTAAACTCACCCACTGGAACCATGAAAGTAGTGAGCTTTCATATTGACAAGGTCAACAAGGCCCTTGAAGTCATCCTCTAACCCAATGGGAACTTGCACTGCAGCACTGTGGTGTCGAAGCTTGGATCTCGCCTACATAGAAATAATGAAAGAGAGGAGGCATCAGCTCAATGATGTCATATTTCAAACTGCAAGGATTTCTGTGGGGATTTTAGTTTGTGTCCATTCGAAGGAAGTGATAAGGAAATTCTGAAGCATAATGCAAAATGCTACTTAAAACCAGTTACCACCAAAGACTACAAAATATTGAATGTTAGCGGCTACTACAGAGAATAATAAATGCCATTTTATTTTTATGCACGCCATGACAATGAAAAGAAGTATGGGAATACTAATATTAGCTCATTCCAGGGAGGAACCAGGTCATATGAAGAATCTTAACCCTTGATTGAGCCCCATTTTTGTGCATTCCTGAATAGTGTATTAATGTGAAATGTGTGGTAAAAAATAATACTGTTAAGAATGCATTTTTTCCAAAGAATGTGGCTCAAACAAGGGCTTAATTCCGTGCAACTTGGAAAACTAAATGCTTAGACTCCATGAGAAACACCAGATTCATAAACAAACAAATTTTTCTGCTACAAGTAGTATTATCGTCTTATTTCAAATAATATTATCTTCCAGCAATCCCTTTTTTCCATAAAGTTAGCACCCTTGGTTTCACAAAAGTTAATTGCATGTATGTTTCTGCAAAACATAAGCCATTTTTTGTTATAATTTTGAAAAGAGAGGCTAAATGTTCGGGTAATGTCGATTTCCTAACATCTTAACATTGTAGCATTTGTTTTTGGATACAATTTTATACAAAATAATAGACATGAGAAGTAGAAAAATGTAATTTAGGAGAGAACAAATTAACCTGGTTAAGAACTTTCCATGGATCAGCCCCCATTCGATCTAGTTTGTTTATAAAAGCAAGTCTCGGAACCTCATATCTTCGCATTTGTCTGTCAACAGTGATCGACTGACTCTGCACACCACCAACACTACAAAGAACAAGAACGGCACCATCAAGTACACGTAAAGCTCTCTCAACTTCAATGGTGAAATCAACGTGACCTGGAGTGTCAATAATGTTAACCTGCAGCAGCATACAAAACAAAAAAATATAAACTGAAACCGCTATTATTTCATGCCACATTATTTCGGACATTGCTTCACGGAGAGGAATAATTGTAGTTGATATTGATTTCAATACAATATTTTGAACAAAAAATTGAGGGTCGAAACTTTTAATTTTTTCCATCAACAGCTTTTTTTTTTTCCTTTTTTTTTTTGGTTTACTTAGTGCTTGTTTGGGCAAAATTATAATGAATAAGAGTAATGGGTCCCACGAAATGTGTGGATAATAAATGGGTTGTGGTTGAGAATGTGTAGTTAAAATTAATGGCTTTAAATTATACGGAGATTATATGGAAATCCAAACATGCACTTAGCCATGTCTCACACTCCAATTTTTTTTCTCACCCTATTTGTAAAAAGGAGAAAACCTATTTTTTTTTTTTTCAATAAACTAAAAGGCAATTTTAAATGAAAAAAGAAGAGAATTATCAGGCTCCGCGTCATGTAATGTATGACTACAAGTGAGAAAATCCAAAAAATTTTACTATTTAGCCATTAATATACTTAAATTCAATGACAACCTAACTCCGTCAACAACTAAAGCCATTATTGTAGAGAGAAATCAGCTTTTCTTTTCCTTTTTACACCTCCTTCCCAAACCTCACAGTAAGATCAATTTCAACACACTTTCTTGGTCATGAAACAAAACTCAAATAACATCCTCAATAACTAAGTAATGAAACAAACCTCAAATAACATACTCAATAACTAACTAATAGAAGGTAAATAAGCAAAATAACATAACATCCACATCAAAACCACACCAGAACACAAAACAAACTTTGATTTGAATTATGTGGTCATAGTATTCCTCAAAGCATGATTTCTCCATAATTTAATTCATTTTTTAACTATGATGCACGAACATCACCGACAAATTAAATTTAGTTTTATACTTGTTATTAAGCCCTGTTTGGTCATTATTTTGAAAAACAATGTTTTGAATAGTGATTAATTTGGAGAATGTATGACTAAAAAATATGAGAAAATTTTGGATATACGTCTCTTCCTTAACTAAAGGAAGCAAAAAAACAATTTATAATTATATAACTTGGCTCGAAAAGACAGACCATCTGACTGCTCAAGTCAAGCCATGTCATTTGACGGTAGACAAATCATTCAATTCAATGATGGATGTGAATAACTGATTTGAAAACTAAGCACAACAAAACTTGCACGATTGAATTGAAATATTTAATGAGGACCTGATAGTCTTTCCAGCTACAGTAAGTGGCAGCAGACTGTATGGTAATCCCTTTCTCTCTTTCTAAATCCATGGAGTCCATTTTCGCTCCAACTCCATCTCTTCCCCGAACCTCATGGATCTCGTGGATCCGACCCGTGTAGTAAAGTACTCGCTCCGTTAATGTCGTTTTGCCCGAATCGATGTGAGCCGAAATTCCAATGTTCCGGAGCTTCTGCAACGATTCCTTCCACCATGCCTCCTTCTCCTCCTTCAGTCGAAGGGCGGCGGCGCTGCCTGCTGAGAAGTGGCGGAGCTGAAAACTTCCAGCGAGTAGACCGGCGGTTGAGCCTTGGGCTTGGGGTCTGAGTGAGGAGGAACAGAGTGTGTAGAGTAGGCGCGTCGTAGAGGATCGGGCAGATCGTGCCATCTTTCTGAGGGTTTTGTGATAAACCCTTAGTTAGAGCAGGCAGGTCGAAAAAGAGAACTCCCCCATCACCCTTTCCGCCATTACCGTTTTACTCCTCGAAATAAAAAATGGTGCAAATTTCACAGAGGTCCCTAACCTTTCACAAGACTTTCCCTATGTCTCCAAACTACCATTTATAACATTTATTTGCCCACTTTTTAAAATTGTGACACTCATGCCCCCGAATATGAATTGAAACTAAAAGTTCACGTCATGTTGGGGATGGATAGGGATTGAAACAAAATTATAGGTTTCATGGATAAAGAGATGTGTATAAACACATTTGTACAAAATGCATTACACACTCTCACAAAAAAGTGGGTCTCGCGTGAATTTAAAAAAGTCGACTTGTAGCCTCCACCCCATATTGTGAGTAGTGAGTAAGGAATTTTGTAAAAGAAGTTTATACATGTAGCATGATCCTACCGAGAAATTCTCACATATATAGATTTCTAGTTGAAATTTGTTATCTAATTTAGTCCCTGTTTGGCTCCCATTATTCTTCTCATTCTTTTTCTCTCTATTATTTTCAACCACACAATCTTTCGTAAAATAATATTACACGTAAATAAAAAAAAATTCATTCTTTTTCAACCACATATTTTTTAAAAAAACACTATTACAACCATTAAAATTTGGAAAGAATGGAAACCAAACGGGGGCTTAGTGTCTATTCAATTAATTATTGACCCATCATTTTATGAAGGGGAAAGTATTTAACAATGTTAAGTAGTTGTTATTTGTTAAATGGGAATTTAAAATTGAAGATATGTTAATTTAAAAATGTTATATGTCAATAACTAATTGGGTAAACCATAAAAAATTGAGCATCGAAACTCGTCTCGTGGATTTCTAGATTGAAGTTGAAGTAACTATTTAGATTATTTGAAATAAAGAAAATATTTTTTAATTATGTTACTGTCATGTGATCATTTTATGCCCAAATAAACAATATAATCTTACCCTTCGATTCGAACACCTTGTATGCCTTTATTTGTTACAGATTTTTAAAAACTCAATTTTACTCAACTCATGTCAATCATATATATTCTCAATAAAATAATTTTGCGAAAAAATCCATATCCTTTTTTTTACATTTTAACCATATTCTCCAAAAAAAACTTACTTTTCACGAGATCATTTTTCAAAAATTCTACATCAAGTGGGTCCATTATCGTCTAGTCAAAATTCTATCATATGCTACTTTTATTTAAGGAAAATCATAGTTAAGGACCCTAACCTTTTCAGAAAATGCGAATGAATCTCGAACCTTTTATTTTTAGCAGAGAAGTCCTAAACCCTTCCGAGAAATAAGCAATAGAAGGTAGAAGATTTTTAAATGATTTTTGTCCAAAAATTTGTTAGCCAACGATTGACTTTCATTTGACCTTTAATTATAACATAAAACTTTACCATATAAATACACAATTACTTAGTGGTTGGTAAATTTTCAATCGTTTATTTTTCAACGTCAATAAAAATCTTTGTGAAATAAATATCTTTTGCATGACACTAGTGCTAGTTAATTAACTTACGAGTGTAAATGATACGCTAAACCTCTTTATTCTACAACGATTAATTTAATTAGGCTAATTCCAAATATCGATATAAAATGTTAGCACCAAGACAATATCATGAATCAAAATCTTCAATCATATAATCAACGAATCTAAAGAAGATAACAATCAAGAATTCACCTTTTCTCTAATTCCCAGCAATACATAACATGTTAACACCAAGGCAATATCATGAATCAAAATTTTCTGACCATTTAGTCAACGAATCTAAAGTAAGATAACATTCAAAATGCCAAGAATTCACGTTTCTCCCTTACAGAATAAAAAAAAAAAAAAAAAAGCTTAGGATTCTTCATCTGAGACTAGCAAATTTCTCCATGCAGCAGATCCTACATTGGCTGCAACTGCAAGTTACTTTCTCCAACATTACTTTCTCTGACAACTTCCTCGCCGGCAATCATTTCTTGAATTGCAGGGGGGTTTACGACTGTGTCTTCATAGGGTGAATTATCAGAGAGATGATGCTTCACCTCTCTGTGCTCTTGACACAATGCACACCAATGCAGACAACAATGCACCATGCAAGGATCACAAGGTGAGTCCTGCAAATCATATGCCCAAAAAAAAAACAAAAAACAAAAAAGTGTTCAAATGAAACAACTAAACTTGATAAATGAGCAGGTCGTTTAAGCAAGTAAACACGTACAAGAAAGAGCCATAATTTGTCAAATTTCTATAAATCCTTGTGGTACTAGAAAACTAATCACCTTCAAATGATATTTTCTCTGCAATGTTTGTCGAGCCATGCCAGTGTAGATGCCACACACCCACCAAGCAAACAACAATCCCTCAGTGAGAAGGCATGCCGTATCTGGATCAATGCCATGAAATGCTGCAGTAAGTGCAGCAAGTGTCATGCCTCCTTCAATACAGATCACGTGACCAATGCATGCACTTTGGTGAGAGATTTCATCATTCAAGATTTCAACATTGCGCCCGAACAGCACACAAGGGCAAAAGAGTCCGGTCAAGCCTAGAACAAAGGAGATTATTGCTACTGAGATTCATGTTTAATGCCCAGAAGAGAAAAAGTCAAAGAAGACGAGGCAGTCATTTGGTGATCGACGAATTACACCATGCAAATTTCAATTGTTGCATTCTAAAATCAAGTGCAATTAATATGTAAAATACCACAACTTACAATAGGTGTAGTGGTCCCTCATCTTTGGGGTGAGAGAATTATAGATGGNCAAGTGCAATTAATATGTAAAATACCACAACTTACAATAGGTGTAGTGGTCCCTCATCTTTGGGGTGAGAGAATTATAGATGGGCATTTGGGTCAAATTGGGATTAGGTAGAAAAGGTGAAGAATCGATGAGGGCAAGACTCACATAGGGAAGCAAAAACTTAGTAATATTTGAAATGGAATAGAATAAGTGTCAATAGCAGCTTCTACGAATGATGCACAAAAGCAGAGGGATCGACCTTGGTAAACGTCATCGGGATAAACTAAATGTGCAAGTTCAAGATAACATCCTTCTGAAAAATCCCTGATATGTGTACATAATTATATACTGGACCACACAAACATGTTTTAGAAAGCATAAATCATGCTTAACAACAAACACAAGAGGACGACAATAATATTTTGAACTTTAGAAATTAGCAAATGGAGATGTTTTATTCTAATTTACCATCGATTTCTACAGGGATCTTCAACTAGGATTTGAAACTTCCTACAAAAGAAACAAAAGGGCGTAAAGTCTTACAACTGTCAGTATCTTCTGCACAACCAAAAATCCCAGTCATCCAGTCTTCATCAGCCGGGGGCTGGTAGGATGCAGGTAATGCTTGGCCGCATTCTTGGCATCTACGAGCAGTTAGCTGTTAAAAGAAACTGTCAGTGACAAAATCTAAACAATGCAGAAAAACTACAAAGAAATTTTCAAAAACACCAAATTTCTCTTAATGACTAATTTCATGAAATCAAAACAACTTAAATAATTTTTGGCTCAGAAAACTACAGAAGAAATGTATGACGTAGAATTCCAGCTTTCAGCAATTGCTGCAGAAAAGCATTCAGAGCATTGGACTTTGACTATAAACTATCCCAGTAGCAAAAGTTATACAAGTAAATGAGTAATTGCCTATATGCTTGTCTCCTCAAAATATGAGTCTTAAATCAAGTTCCAGGGTACAAAGATTAATTCTAACTAATATAATCATCTAGCTGAATTCAGGAAGTAGCTGCAACCCTGTTTCTCCAGTGCATATCAATTAGACCTTCCTCAAACATTTATCTCGACGAATATATAAGGATTAATAAATTGCATCAGCTGGTCGTGAAGAAAACTAGATTATTCGATGTAAAATAAACAAAAGTTTTAGATGGTTCAATTTCTTTCAAATGGTGCATGCTTAAATAAATCAAAATAGACATTGTATACTGCACAATGCATTCAAAACAAATGATGTTTCCGGTCCATCTTGTCTGTTTTAGAGGCTACATAGTCTTCATTCAGAAGCCAAAGTCAGTTGCTACTTTGAACTTCCTGCTTTTTGTGCTGTTACACGATCACTTGCACCGTGCAAATTTTCTTGTCGTAGTGATAGTGAATCAACAAACTATATTCAATCTTATTCAACTTCAATACTCCTTTGAATCGAAGAGTCATTTAGAACCCCAAATGCAGCCTCTGGGATAAGAATAACAAATCTTGGAAGTGGAAAAAAAAATCTTTTACTGTGTTTGGATGCAATAAAGCATGTCTAGGAAAAAGGTTAAATTATAAATACATAAAAAAGAGTGGTGGATAATTTGGTAGTACTTATGGGTCCTCGAAATATGTGAAGAAGATGTATCTTGGATGTTTATAAACAAGAGCCAAACATAAGCTATGGAGTTTGAATTTTGTATAACTGCCCTTTGAATGGAAAGTTTCAGTTTCCCATCCCAAGGCCCAGTTTGAAGCCTTCCAATTTATCAAGATTTCATCCAAACTCCAAGTCCATTCTTCCAAATGCAGCATTATCACTATTCCTATCTTTAGAACAATAAAATCGATTACCCTCCATTTTAAATTCTTCATCTCATTACCAATTTTGGAAGCAATCAACATTTCATCAACTCAGATCCATCACCAAATGTGTAATTCTCATATATATGTATGTATGTATGCATACATACATACATACATACATACATATATATATATATATATACACACACACACACACGTGTGTGTGTGTGTGTATAAAATAAAAAAGAAAGAAGTTAATACTTCAAATAAGGTGGTCGTTTGTTGATTCATGCAAAACTATAAAGTATAAACCTGAGATAACAATACATGCCTAAATATATCCAAGAAATGCATTTGGGTTGTATTCAAAATTCACAAAAACTACTTCCTATATAATGGCAATCTGGAATATTCCATTCATTCTAAATATCAATAATCACCAGCATGAAACTTTAGAGAAGAGAAAATTGAAAATCGCCGTTAACACAAGATAAATAATATGGGTTACTTAATTTTCAAGAAAAAAGGAAAAATAATCAATAAAATTTGATGTGGTATACACCTTATCGACATTTATGGGTTGATTAAGTTCGCCAGGGNCAAGAAAAAAGGAAAAATAATCAATAAAATTTGATGTGGTATACACCTTATCGACATTTATGGGTTGATTAAGTTCGCCAGGGATGATATTCTGCAATGAAGCCTGATCCTTGGTAAGCTGTACGTACGCGCCCTCTGCCATTTCTGATTATAACCTTCAAACTCACACATTCAAATTCACGTAAAATGCACATAACTCTCAAGTTTATAGTTATACCTGTAATAAAGGCATCCAAATCGCAAGTTAGTAGAGAGAGAGAGAGGAACCGTTTAAAATGGGAGAAGATCAAATGCAATTGGAGAGAAGGGTTGACAATTATGGAGGGCTGCTTTTATTCTTCTTCTTTAAACGCATGGCTCCAAAAATATTAATGGCAAACAATCGGCTTAGGGCCCGTTTGGAGTGATTTTTCTCCAAAAAATTAATTTTTTTATCGTTATTTCACTATTTCAGCTGTAATTTTCGACTTCTTCTCTCATAGTTGGCCCCATTTTTCTCGTAACGATCAAAAAATATAATTCCCTGGAGGGTCATTGAACCTTTTTTTAAGTTCTCACGAGTCATTGGACTTAGTAGTTTTTCTCATTAATCGCTTAATTTTGAAAATTGGTACCCCATTCATCACTTCATAAAGAATAATGCTATTTGCAGTCGTTCATTGCTGCAGTCGTCCTACGTGTCATACACATGGTAATGACGTGTCTAAAAATATGACTTATGTGTCACGTCAATGTAATAAAAAGATGCAAAATCATGACATTGAGCATGAGCCTATAAGCATATGACCCTTTTTATTCACAAATCGTCCAATGCATATTGGGAATTTTCTTTAATAACTGTTGGATACGTAATTTATGTAGTGATTTGGCATCTTTTTATTACAATGACGTGCCACATGAGCCATATCGTTAGACACATCATCAGATCCTTCAAATTTTGCAACCGTCGTTTATGTATTGATTGATAGGGTACCAATTTTCAAAGTTAAATGACTAATAGGACAATTTTTAAATTCAATGAGCCAGTATGAACTTTAAGAAGACTTCAGTGACCATTTAGGGAATTATTTCCAAACCGTCCTATCTTCTTGTTAATATGAGTCAATTATGCTAATGGTCACTGAAAATTTTACTAATTATATCGATGGTCACTAAAGTTGTTAATATAGGTTCTGTTAATGCTATGTCATCATAACATTCGCTAAAATACACAATTCAAGGGTAAACATTACGATTAAAGTTAAATCAAACCAAAATTACACTCGCATTATGTTTTCTAATTTGAACATCTTTAATTCTCAACCTTAGAGCATTTCAATCGTGATATAAAATAGATCAAGCCCTCGCCCCCATTAAATTAAATTTTATTTTTCTTTCTTCTATTTCCAACCACGCAGTCTTCCATAAAATAATAGTACATGTAAATCGAAAAACTTTTCTTTCCTTTTCAACCCCTTATTCTTTTAAAAAAAAAAATTATTACACCCATTAAAAATTGAAATCATGGGGGACAAATAGGGGTTAAATTGTAATTTAAATTTCCAAAGTAGTCAGAAACCTCACCGATAAAAAAAATGTAAATTATATTTTTAGGTAGAAAATGTTATAAAAAAATGTAAATTTTTTTATCCACAAGAGGCAAAAAAATGGATATCAATCTTTCAATTAGAGCAAAATTTGAATTTAGATCTACCATAATATGAATGAGGATGCAAGAGTATTTTTGAAAATATCAATATAAACTCAATTCTAGTCTCTAGAGCATCATTTGCAAATGCTCTTAACCCTCCAATTTTGCTAATTTGACATAATATATATCGTATTGGTGACACAGGCTACCACTAGGAATGACAAATTGGCTCGAGGCGTCCGTGACTCGGCTCGAAAAAAGCCCGAGTCCGCTTGGCTCGAGGCTCTAGCCGAGCCCCAACCTAGGGTGTCGGGTCGAGCCCGAACAGGCCAGTGTGGCTCACGAGCTGACTGGGAAAAAAAATAAAAGCAACAGCGTCTTTTTATATGTGAGAAAAAAACCCGAGCCGACCTAGCTAGGTAAGGCCTGAGTTAAAAGCTCTGGTCGAGCCTCGATTTTTTTGCCCGGGCTTTGCTCAGCTCGATTGTGGGTCAAAAAAACTTGACTTAAAAAAGCTCGAACAGAGCCCGAGTCTCAAGTTTCGGTTTGACTCGTTGACACCTCTATCTACCACATAATATTAAATATTATTTTTTTATTAAATGAGTATTAATGTAATAATTAAAATTTTGAGTGTTAATTACCAATAAAAAAAATTGCTTCAATGATATTTCATTGACCATTGTTGCCATCAGAACGTTTCTGAATATCACTACTATATAAAAAGGGCAATGTTAGTTACTGTAGAAAAAATAGTGGATTCTTCCATTTTCACACACTGTAGCAATTTTTTTCATTTCTAAATCAAAAATGACGCCGTCTGCAAACCAAAAAAAAGTATAGGCTACAGTGATGCACCCACTTGTCCTCAATTTAGGTGAATCATTATTTCTTCTTCTCCATTTTCACACGCTACTGTTTGTTCTCTCCATTTTACCACGCAAATTAGCCCTAACTCCTTCTCTCTGAGTTTTATTGGGTCATTTCTTTCTCCATGTATGTATACTATTTCTGTTTCTATTCTATTTTTTTTACGTATGGACTAATCTGTTTTATACTTATTTTTCAGTTGTTTGCTTGGTATCCAATGCTAGGATTTCGGTGTTTTCGGGTTGCTTTTTTCTAATAAGTTAGTTCCTTCTTTTTCCCTACTTATAGTTTGTATTATTTTTTCAAGTTGATTTCTATGGGGCTTCCAATCTGTTGTAGACTTTTGTGCTTGTGTTCTTCAGTTGGTTGATTTTAAATTTTGAGTTTGAATGTTTTTTCTTTTCGTAATCCTGAGGCATCCTAAGGTTCGAAATTTTTTTTGCGATTTCTATAAAACTCTTTTCCATCCGTTGTGCCTGAGCGAAGTTTGGGCTCTATGAAATTTGTCTGTTGTAAGTTTATGAGATAATAAATGAGGATTCGAATGTGTAATATTTTTTTTGGGATTTCTGTATTCTGTGTTCCAATCGTTGCGCTTATTTTATTTGTTATCTCTATTTGTTCGATCGTTGTCACATGTTTTTTTTTCTCTTACTAGATAGAATAACGTTATTTCGGCTGGCGTTTTTGCAAGTAGTGGTGGAGAATGTTTTCATTACGAGTTGGGCTTCTCTTTAGTTCGTGGTAGCAGTACTATCTAGAGGTTTTTCCTGCGATGGTTTCTGAGCGGAAAATCTACTTTCATGTGATTTGATTTTTATTTTTCTTGTACAGTGCTGAACTTTGATATTGATGTTGATTTGTTGTACACAAACTCTGGAGTGAACTAGGATTGTTTGTTGTATACTTTGTATGGATTGATTAAGGTCTAGTTGTTCTGAATTTTAGTTATTATTTTTGTTTTTATTGAAATTTGTGGACATTCTGCAACTCAATTTCATTTAACGGAGCTTGATTGATTTTTTTCTTGCATTTTGTGTGAATTGGTTTCATTTCGAATTTTTGTTGTTAAAGTTTTCTTCTTCTTCTTTTTTTGGTATGCAATAGATCCGTATCAAAATATAAAAAAATAAAATGAAATATATACCTATGGTGGTTTCTATATAAGTGAATATAAAACAAATATTTTGGTGGAACAATGTATCTATTTGCATAATGTATGTGCAAATTTCTTATGAACATTACATTTCAATTAAGGAGTTCCAATGAAGGAATGGTGATGTATTATTCCATTTTAGATATTTGGGAATCATTGAAATGTGGATGGAATAAGTTGGTAAATAAGAGAGTAAATAGAATTGGGTGTAGAAATAGCAGAATAGATTAACATGAAAATAAAATATTTTCGGTGTATACAAATTCATTTAGAAGAAAGTAAAGAGGTCTGATAGACGTGTCAAACTTCCACCAACATGGTCTTTTTTGTAGACGATAAACATTGGGGGTTCACTGTTCAAAAGTTCGAAAATACATGTATCGCCCATTTGTAGTTCTTTTTCTGTAAAAAAATCTGTCCAGCCTATAGTCATACGTCTTATTAGACCGTTTGGTCATAAATTTGTTGTGAGCTCCCAGTTGTTAACACTTCGCACACCTCTTGATAGGTGGTATCTAGAGAACCGTCCTAGTATACATTGGAAAATCATGAATGAATAAATTATTAATCTTGGAATCAAATTTATGTGGAAGAGATGAATGTAGAATGAGAAATTAAAGATGACACCTACAATTTCCCGATGGCTGTTGTGATGAGGTGTTAGTGTTATTTCAAAAGCAGGGTTATGTGTATGTGAAACGTTGTATTCTTCAGGAACATCAAAATCATATGTGACCTCTAATCCAGAATGGTCAAATATGGTTATATCGAACGTGGAGTTTCCGTTATATTCAAATGCCAAAACATGAGCATCCTGTAAGTTATGATGGTCAAAAAATTGTTCCCATCCATCGGCAAAATATATTCTTTCATCGTCTCTTTCCGTTCGTATTGTGACAATTATATCATCATATGCAGTTACTTGTACTGTGTCACCAAGTTTGTGTCTCCAATCGTTGACAAAGGATCTGGGAAGCATCTATACATATACATTAAAAAGTATAAGAGAGATATTAAGAATGCATCTATTCAAATGTGAGAGGGGAAACTGTTGTGTGACTAACCAGACGGGTATTATGGTTTAGTAAATGAGTAATGATTTTGAAGAAACAATGTGGCACCTCCATTCTGCCTTGGTATGCTACAATGAAAATTTTGTTAGAAGAACTCTATTTTTTACGTTATGGATGCCTGATATAAATTTTAAGGTAGATTTTGCAGTATAGGCGAGTTAGAAAGTTTGTTAATGGAAGTTCCATATCTGTAAGATAAACTTTGTATATGATTTAAAAAATAAAATATCCTGAATGTCGTTGTAGAATAATATCATGAAGTTTGGTAAGAAATTCATGATTTGTGTTTAATAGAATTGAAGATTGAAATTTAGTCCTTCTATATTCAATAAACGAGATGTAAGTTAAAACTGCAAAATTTAGTCTTAAGAAAATAGTTAGGATAATCAAGAAAGAGTAAATGGACACCTGATTTTCTTTTTGTTGAACACCTGCAAGCAAAGATGTGTAAATCTTTTATGTGATAAGTGATTTAAGGTAAATTTTGAAAACACGAGAAACTATTTAAGTTAGAAGATATGTACTTCCTCTATTTTTTTTCTTTTTCTTCAGATTTGATAGGAAGTTCATGGGTTGTAGAAATGGACAATATATTACCGAAAAAGTCTGATCTTACCTTCCCAAAAACAAAAGTGGGGAGAAAAAAATTATTGAACTATCGACGTGAGTGACTATTTGATCTAACACGTTTCACACATTATTTGGTTGCACTCAAAAGGTTACAATTGGAAGTGTGATTAATATGTCTATCATTTATCTACATTTCTGCTCATTTAAAGGATTTATATAATCTCTGTATATATAAAAAAAATTGATCTATATTTTATGTATTTATTTTAGGAATCATGTCTATTAAAAAAACTAAGTTGATTAAATGAAATTAAATTGTTGTACTGAAAGTCAGTGAAGGAAAAAGAAAGAAAAAAATGAAATTTGTGCCTCCGTAATTACAAGGCGTCGCGCCTTTTGAGCCTCCGTAATTATGGAGGTCTTGCCCTTTAAGCCTCGGTAATTACGAAGGCATTGATTTTTTTTTTCTTTTTCTCTTAGCTCTTATTACAATGGTTCAATATTTTTTTTTTTGCGGACATAATTTTATATGAAGTTATCTTTTCGTTTAAACATGAGTTTCTTCCGTTGTATGAAATTTAATCAACATTTATATGTGTGGTAATCGGACTTTCTTAATAGTAATTTTGAAATTTTGAAATTTCTATTTATGTGGTGATAAAAAATTATAATATATTTTTCTATATATATAATATAGAAAAATGAATAAATATATTTAGTTCTTTTTTTTTATTCTTCCAACTATAGTACTTAGGTGAGTATAGTTTATTCATTTATCTGTCTGTGTCATTTTCATTTTACCTTTTGAACGAAAAACAACGTTTTCTTCCTTTCATTCCTGCAAGCACCTTGTCTTTGTCCTTATTTTAATCATTGTCCTTATTTTCGTCGTCTCTTTCCCATCCCTTCATCCTTCTGTTTTCTCACTGTCTTCAAGTTGCGTGTATATTTTGTTCGGCGATAGACCTATTGTTGTTGGTGAGTTTCATTTTTACTTTTATTTTGTTTTTCGATATATTTCCTATTGTTCGGGTCATGAAAGTGTGTGCATTTTTTTGGCTTCTTTTATCTAAGGATATTGTTTTCAATGTGCATGCTCTTAGTTATGTTTCGAATTTTAATGAGTTGATTTTTGTGGTTTCTTTGTTTCAGCAATACAATGGGTAAGCAATATTGGACGCCTACATCTGCACAACTTCAAGTTCTCGAATCTATATTTAATCAAGAAAATACAACCCCAAACAAGTCAAAAATCACGTAGATAGTCTCCGAACTATCGTTGCATGGGCAAATCTCTTATATGAATGTTTATAATTGGTTTAAGAGTAGACCTGCTCGTTTAAGAAGACTGGACTTATCCACACAAGCACACGATTCTGAACTTGTAATTCAGTCAAGAGTACAAAAAGGCAAATTACATAAGAGACATATAGGTATGATTTGTTGTTTAAATGTGATTTCTTGTTGATTTAATGTTTTTTACTTTCTTTATTACGTAATTTTAACATAAATATTTGGTATTATAGAAGTATCTACAAGTTCTACACATATGCTAGGAAGAAGGATGAGATGTTGTCCTGAGTTCACAGCAGGTTTCGTAGATTGAATATTTTTTTTATAAATTTTTTTTTGCATCCGGCTATTTATTTGGTTATGTTGTAGTGCACTTTCTTTCATCTTGTTTTGTAAAATTAGTTTTTAATCCAATTTTTTGCACTTCTGTTATCTTTCAGCAATCTTATACTAATTTTATAATTCTAGGTTCTATTGATTAGTATGTCGAATTAGATCTTCATGTGGATGAAAGCATTGGCGTGGAAAAGCAATCTGAAAATGACAATATGCAATCTCAATGTGGTCCATGTGTTCCTATCATTTTAGATCGTTCTAAGAGAATTGATATACGAAATATTTCAATTAAACATTATATTCTTCCGTCTTGTACAATTTGTAAACATTGTGGTGCAAAAAAAATTTACAAAGAAAGTAAGGGTTTTTGTTGTTGTGATGGAAAAGTTAAATTACGGCTGAACAGTGTTCCCCCTGAATTGTATGAGATATTTACTTCTACTTCATGTGAGGCGATTGCTTTTAAAAAAGTTGCTCATACTTAGAACAACCACTTCGCATTTACTTCATTTGGTGTTAAATAAGATAAAAATTTGTGTAAGAATAATAGATGTGTGTATACGTTCAAAGTTCAAGGACAAGTATACCATTTTATAAATCCACTTCTACCAACTGATGGAAATTCTGCGTATATTATACTTTTACGATACTGATAATGAAATTAGTAATAGACTACAAATTTCAGATAGGTTAAGTGAATCAACTTTGAAAAAGTTAATAGATATCTTAAAGATAAATCCATATTGTCGTTTCTCTCAATCATTAAGTGAAGTTTCTGATTTTAATTCATGCTGTATCATGCTGAGGTCTGATCCGGGTCTCAACCAAAGAGTATATAACATGTCATCATGTGAATAGATGGCTGCAGTGTGGGTTGATGAGGATCCATCTGCAAACATAAAGACTCGTATATATTAATTTATGGATATTCCAATACTGCATATACAGTAAATTACTATTATGGCTATTATAATCCACTTCAATATCTATTAATATTTACCTATGGAGAACCTAGATGACATGAAGGTATCGAAAGAGTAAATTTGAATACTTCAATAGTCCATGAAGATTTCATACAAATCAATCACATTGATTCGGTCGAACAACTTATAGAGATGGAAGATCGTGGTAAGCTTTATTACCATTGAAGTTCTTTAATCTTTTTAGAGCGCATAAATGTATTGTCATTTCTACATCTGTTTTTGTGACTTTAATTTTTTTTCCTTGCAATTATGAAGAGAGGTAAGAAACGAATTACTGTGTCGTGTCGTGAATATTATTACTACAAATTTCAAATCAGACTTTCAGATAAGTCTGTACTCCTTCATACAGGCAGACTTCTACAACAATATATAGTGGATATGTATGTTAAGGTTGAAACTATGAGATTAGATTATTTTCGTAATAATCAAAAGACTATACGAGGTGAACTTTACCAAGAAATTATAAATAGTATACAAAATGGTGAGAATAGAGGCTATAAAATTGGCAAATCAATTATGTTGCCTACAGGGTTTATTGGGGATTCCAGAAATTTAACTAAAAGATATATGGATCTAATGTGTTTAGTTTAAAAATATGGAAAACCTGATGTATTTTTAACAATGACATGCAATCCAAATTGGCCCGAAATTAAACAAGAATTGAGGCTCAATGATAAAATACAAAATAGGCCAGATTTGTTAGCCTGAATATTTCGAGCAAAACTTGAAGAACTAAAAACAGATTTAATAAAGAGAGAAATTCTAGGGCATATAGCTGCCTATGTGTATGTAATTGAATTCCAAAAAAGATGTCTACCTCATGTTCATTTTCTCTTGATATTTATAACGATTTTTAAGATTATTAATTCTACGCAAGTTGACAAAATTGTTTCTTGTGAAATACTAGATCCAAAGAGAGATCCATACTACTGTGGTCAATATATGATGCATAGTCCTTGTGGACAATTAAATCCTACAAATATGTGCATGAAAAATAACCATACTTGTAAAAACAAGTATCCAAGAGAATACATTTTGCATACTTCATTAGATAGTGATTCATATCCACTTTATAGGCGTCGTGATGATGGTGTTACTGTTAGGGTCAGAGGGTCTGTACTAGACAATAGATGGATTGTACCATATAATCCTTATATTTTGGCTAAGTATGACTGTCACATTAATGTTGAAATATATTCTTCTGTTAAAGCGGTTAAATACTTATACAAATATGTATACAAAGAACACGATCGTGTTAATTTTACTGTGAATAAAGAAATCAAAGAGCATTATATTGATGAAATTTCGAATTATCAAACCGCTAGATGGATATCTGCACCGGACGCTATATGGAGAATTTTTAATTTTGATTCATTTGACATATCTCCTTTTGTAGTTTCTTTGCAGTTACATATTGAACATGCTCAGTTGGTTACATATAATGAACCAGATAATTTATCAGAAGTTATAAATAAAGACTCCATCCAACGAACAATGTTAACTAAATTTTTTAGAATGAATATTTCAAATGAAAAAGCACGAACTTTACTTTATAAGAATTTTCCTACATAATTTGTATGGAATACATATTTTCGAGTTTGGAGTTTTAGAAAAAAAGTAAAATGTTATTGGTAGAATAGTTGCTGTTAATCCATCTGAGGGCAAGAGATACTTTTTAAGAGTTTTATTGAATCATGTTAAAGGACCTAAGTTTTTCAAGATTTAAGAATAGCTAATAACATTGTTGTGCTTACTTATCACGAAACTGCATTTTTACATGGTCTAATATGTGTGAACAATTATTGTGAAATGTGTTTAAATGAGGCGATCACCTATCAGATGCCTATATCATTGCGTCACCTATTTGCTAATGTGTTAATTTTTTGTAGCCTTGCAAATTCTAGAAATTTATGGGTTAAATTTAAAGTGTACATGATAGAAGATTTTTTACATGCAAGCATGATAGTATGTGATGCCGAGATCAGGACTTTGAGATGTATAAATTCATTTTTGGAAGTTTTTGGTACAAACATAAATGATTTTGGTTCGGTAGATTTTGACGTTATTGTAAATGATACTGATATGTTAGCAAACATGATTTTAGAAGAGACTACAAATATTAATGTTCAATGTGACATGCATTTTATAGAGAAATTAAATAAGGAACAACAATATGCCTATGATGTTATTTTAGACTGTGTTGTAAATAATAAAAATGGAGTTTTTTTTATCGATGGTCCAGGAGGTACTGGAAAAACTTTTTTGTACAAGACATTACTTGCTACAGTATGATCTCGATAACTTATTGCATTAGCAACAACATCATCGAGAGTGGCTGCTTCTTTATTACCAGCTGGGCAAACTGGTCATTCACGTTTTAAAATCTCACTTCAAATGAGTTCTGATATGCGATGTTCAGTAAGTAAACAATTATCAATTGGTCAACTTTTACAAATGACAAAGCTAATTGTGTGGGATGAAGCACCAATGATTAATAGATGTGCTTTTGAAACTTTTGATAAAATGTTAAAATATATTACTGGATGTGAATTGTCATTTGACGAAAACGTTGTTGTGTTCAGAGGAGATTTTCGACAAGTGTTGCCAGTAGTACAAAGAGGAACAAAAGATGATATCATGAAGGCCAGTTTAGTTTTTTCAGATTTATAGCAATATTTTACATAACTACCGTTGACCGAGAATATGAAAGCTAAATTAGATCCTTTGTTCTATGAATATTTACTTAGAATTGGAAATGGAATTAAAAGAGAACATATATGTCACATGATTAAACTTTCTTCAGATATAATAATAGATTTTGAGAGTGAATTTGAATTATTGAAAAAACTAATTGCTATTGTGTTTCCTAATTTTCACACATATGGTGACAATTTGAATATTGTGATGAACAAGTTATTTTGACTCCAAAAAATGAACATATAGATGTAATAAACAATATTTAGTTAAAGAAATTTCAGGAGAGATATTTACGTATTTTAGTTTTGATGAAGTAATTGATAAAACAGAAGGATTTATTCGTGAGGACTTTTTGAATAGTCTAACTTCAAATAGCATCCCTCCACATGAACTTGTACTAAAAAGAAATTATCCTGTTATGTTGCTCAGAAATATTAATCCTTCAGAAGGTTTGTGTAATGGGACCAGACTTATTTGTCGAAAATTTAAATGAAATGTTATTTTAGCCGAAATTGGAATAGGTGAATATCCTGGAAAGCAAGTATTTTTACCTAGAATTTCATTTATTCCACTTGAAGGAGATAAGCATTCGGTACCATTTAAGAGAACTCAATTTCCCATTCGTCCTTATTTTGCAATGACCATTAACAAAGCTCAAGGTCAAACTTTATATTTCATTGGACTATATTTGCCTGAACCTGTCTTCTCACATGGTCAATTATATGTCGCTTTATCTAGAGTAAGAACAAGAGAAAACATAAAAGTTCTAATAAAGCCAATGGATGAAAAAAAAAATACCCAATTGTTGCACAAAAAATGTAGTGTACCTGGAAATTTTGAATTTGATACATACTGCTTAACAAGTCTATAATTACAAGTTTTGCTTAATTGGACTGTCAATCTATTGTTAGCCTAAAATATGATATTTTCTCTGCTCATCCATCTTGTGTCAAGGAGAATAACATTGAGCTATACAAAGTTAGTTATTCTTATATATTATTATGCGTTTCAATTATACTTTACTTGTTAGTATGATTTATTCTTCAACATGGTGCATACAAAATTGTCAGATCATTATCTTTAAACATGTCCTTCATAATATTCCATGTTCAACATATCTTTATTTATTTGGGTCTAAGTAGTCTTATTTTATGTACACACAAACTGATGTGACAAGATACAAAAAGAAATGATAAAAAACACAAACGTATTACATAATATTCCAATTAGTATATTCTGGTTATCTACTACAATTAGGACTTATGAGGATGAAGAAAGTGTTCATTATTACAAATATCTATCGCAATGTTTCGTCTATATATGCTCATCTTATTCGACGAAACTGATTCAATTGGATATCCCAAAACAAAGCATTCTATATATTTGAACACGAAAATTCCACAATTAGGCCCGTGGAAGAAATAGTTTAACGTTAGATTAAATGACTAAGTTCAGAAAATTAAATATTCTACTAAGAAACAAGTCACTTAAATGCTTACCCATTGTTTGAACAATTTAGGTAGAGTATAATCTCTTGCTCCATTTGTTTGTTCCTATGTTTCCTTATATCTCCTCTAGAAGAAAAAGTCGTAGTCTTCAATAATGCTTGTACCACAGTCAATGAAGCTTTTGCATGTGATTTTACTTGATTCGGTGTGTGGATGTTATTACTGTAATCATCTATTTGAAATTTCCATTTAAGAATATTTACAAGGAAAAGGTACCAACTATTGTCAGATATGAGCACAGAATTAATATATACTTGCATCTCATCCAAGGACGACCAAATATAGGTGCTTTGCCATTCATATAACTTTTCAAAAGAGTTTCATCCGGTTCACCTCTGGTGATTCCCATTCCTGTGTTAATATGTCACATCATGTGACGAGCACATTCCATTTCAAATTTGAAATCCATAATTGCATATTATTTTGAAACAAGCAAACAACCATCATTCATGAGCCGCCTCAATAGTTTTAACTCTAACTCAATGTTCTGATGAAATAAATAGATATAAATCAGATTATATATATCCATTATGAAAGAAAATCTATTGTAATTCATACACTTTACTTACAACAATATTTATGTCCTGTGTTTGATCCATTAGAGTTTTCAACATGTCTCTTCCGAAAACATTGTTACTGCCATCGTCCAAGTGTGCACTGTATGACATAATTTTAATTAATTTCAAATAAATCAAGAGAGAACTTGATCATTTGAGCTAATACAAGTAAAATTAGATTTGTTACCCAGATTGATTCTCCGATATAAAATTTCTAATTTTTATGTATCTTTCCATAGGATAGTCTTCCAGAGGACGACCTGAAGATGATGAAGATTGTATTTGTTTCCTCTAGTTTTTCTTTTCCCTTATCAACCTTTCAGAGCTCTCAATTTGTTCATCTATTGATATCTCCTTTGGTTTATCGCAAGGAACAACACTTGTATTGAGAGGGACATTTTATTGCATGAAACCTATGATGACTTCCATGTTTGATTTTCAATCAGATAATGTGTTTCAGTGTTTCCTGATTTTGTTCATCAACATAGGATCTCATTGAACTTAAACTGATATCAATATAAGATTGCATACCCTAGTATCTATCTTCCAGCCACTTCTGTTGCTGTTCGAAAAAATGCCTTTGGTTGTCAAGAATTATCTGATAATGATGTTGCATATAATCTTCTCGCCATTTTTTTTGCTCCTCAAATAACTGTTTTTGATTTTCAAGAATCGCATGGTAGTGAGCTCTTAATTCTTCAGCAAATTATGCCTTCAAGTTATTATATACATCAGACATGTCTAATGCTATATGTTTCCTGTAGATACCCAATAATTCTTCAACTTTATCTTCACTTAGGGAGTTGGAGCCACCGGAAACAGAGCTAGACCTAAATACAGGTGAAGATGTAGAAGTACCGAGAATCGTCATTTCTTGCACATATATATTGTCTGGAATTTGTTGTATTGCATTATCCAATACTCCATTTACAATCTCATCTAATCTACTGTGTCCATTATCCACTGACAATGAAGGAGTTCTGTACTAAGAAGTTTGTAATTCTTCTTCATTAGGCTGTAGCACAGCAATCACTTGGATCTGTAATTAAAATGAAATACCAAAATCATTTATTTTGAGTTTAATTTAATTTTAAGATAATTGAATGTGAGAGTAATTGTGTATTCATAAAAACATACATTACGAGTAGACAAAAAATGCTTTATCTCTTTTTAAGTTACAAATTGGTTGGGCTTTCACTTGTATATTTTTGAACTCTGTGGTGTTTTATGTCTACGAAGTCCAAATCTCTTTCCGATCTTTGGAACTGCTTCATATATCCAATACTGCAAGATAATTAAAAATAAATATTATATGTATAAAAAAAATTTATGGGAATAAAATGTACATAATAAGTCAAAACAAGAATAGGAACTAATTACCTGGAATGCAAGTGGATACCCATGTAACGCATACTTACATTCCGCTTGTTCATTCCGTTGCATCCTTTGCATTCTTTTAGATTGTGACGCTTTCAATGAATATAACAAGATCAAATATGCTTTGCGACCCCGTGGATATGCAAGGAACTCATCCAAATGCTCAACCATGCCAAGAGTTCTATAATCAATTTGTCTTGCAGTAGGTGTCAACACACATTCGACCAACATGACTAAACCAAACTTCAATTTATCTTCTTCATGTTCGCACGCATGGAATGTTTCAAAAAGCATTCTCATACTGATTCATTATGTACCATTAAAGTACTGATTTCTAAGACGATCATTTGTATCATCAATGTCCATGGATGGTTTATGGCAAGGTAATCGAGTAATAAGACAATTCTTGCATATCAAACCTGGCTACACGATCGTCTAACCTTACCCAAATTTCATCATTTTTCCCACAATTCACAAGCCTCAATATAAATTCATACACCAACCTACTAATAAATTGTAGATTTTTTCCTTTGTAGAAAACTTCATAAAGAAATCCATAAAAATCATTGCACATCAACAAAGATTGCTTATTCGAATCTATAAATTCTACAAAGTCTTTAAGATGTTCGAAATTTGGATACTGGATAATTGTAGTAGAAAATCATTGGTCTGGAGAAATTATATATTCTAGAGACATCTGCATAAATTATTCAAAAAATCATTTCGTGTTTATGAATGAATCTAAGAATTAAAAATAGAGAAACTTTTATTAAGAGTTCGAAATAAACATCATATCTTCATAGCCTATACATGCATAAATATTGTAAAATCGATAATAAAATATCTTATCTCCGTGTCTAGACAGTCTAGATAATTTTTGATATGAAATTAAGCATAGGAACCATTATATCCATAATACGGAGGCCTTGGCCTCCATAATATAGAGGCCAAGGCTTGGCCTCCGTAATACGAAGGCTTGGGAAGCCAAGGCCTCCGTGATTACCCAAGCCTCCGTAATCACGGAGGCCTTGTTGCCAAGCCTCCATGATACGGAGGCCCAAGCCTCCATAATCACGTAGGCCTTAGGGGTAAAATTGTTATCCATACACATAGATCTGTGCAAATTTCTTCCATTGAAAATTTTTGGGTAAAATCGTTACCTTTTCCGACCAATTTCACAGCTTCTCCTGTTTAAATCAGTGAGTAGTTTCTCTTGCTAAATGTATAGACTTCTAGGACTCGATTTTTAGACAAATAATAAGTGAGCTATATACCAACCACAAGATAAAAAGCTGTCACATGTAAGCCGTATATTTTTGTTATTTTATGCATTTGGTCAATAATTAATAAAGAATTTTTGTTATGTTATAAAATACAAACTATTCAAACGTTTTATACAATCTCAAATCTACGTCTTTGTTTGAATTCTTTAATTTCATACACAAAATCATACATCAACATATTCACGAGTATTTAGATATTTACAATTCAATTTATTTAAGCTAAATAAATAACTGAATCAAATTTTCCTTCTATTATAATGAAGGTTTGTAGCATGAACTCTTTTTCCTCGGTGAATACAACTTCATTTAATTCAAAGTCATTCTTGTACCATGTTTAAACCTTTGCCAACCCATGCCCATGTTCAGTCTTTATGAATCAATAGATTATGGATATGATAAGATTTTACCGTGTACATCCTGATCTTTTTTCTTTTTTAGTCCAAATTTTGACGTCATTTTATTAAATTTATAATAGGGAGAACGAATAAAATATAGTTTTACATGAACTCACTCTATTTCTATACTATCTGTAAATGAATATTACAAATAATCTCCATATCTCATGCAGACAATAAGGTATGAAAGTATATGGCTAATAATAAGATTACACAGTACATAGTTGTATTACTTTTTATAAAAAAATAAAATAAAATTAAGAATAGAAGATAAAGTACAAGAAATCGAATATGATATAATTTGACACGTCCATATATATCTTCTTTTATTTGTCAATTGGATATCTCAAAATCGTTTGCAATAGAAATTTTCCTTTTGTGTATATTTTGCCTCTATTATTCTATTGCAAAATTGTCACAATAGAAGAACAGTACCAGTTTCTACCAGAAATTATTTCCAACAATCGAAAGTGGAAAGTTAAGGTGATTGTAGTTGAAAAACAATTACCAAAGCCTTCGAAACAAGGCAATGGAAGGTACCAGCATTTGATGTTAATGGATACTCAGGTAACTTTTCTTCATACATTTTTTCTTCAGTTCTTTTTGTTTTTTGTTTTGTTTTTTTCTTAATCTAAGATAACGTATATTACAGTTATTTATAAGGTTTCTCATCATTTTTCAGGGTAATACTATTCAGGCTCGCTTATATGATTCCAATATCACTGCTTTTGAGGACAACTTGTTTTGGGAAAAACTTATACTATTTCGAAAGCTTATATGAAGAACAATACGACAAACTATAGATATTCGACTGGCTCTTTACAATGGACAGTATCTGGAGAAACTCGTATTGAAGAACTGAATGAAGATAATCTAGAGTTTGTATTCTCAACATATCAACTGACACAGTTTCATGAACTCGAACAATACATGGATACAGATGCTGATTTAAGTAAGACAAAATTTCATAGACTATAAATAATCATAGACTGATTCTACAGAAATATAGTTTCCTTCAAATTTGTACTACTTGTATTCTGAAAAAAAGAAAATTTGATTGCTCATTTTAAATTTCCAGATATACTTGCAATTGCAGGTGATATGACGCCCAAACGATTGATTCAATCCAAAGATGGCAGCCAAACTTGGTTGCAAGATATTATACTTCTAGACATAAATTTCAAAACAATGGTGCTTACACTTTGGGATTCATTTGTTGACAGAGAATGCTTACTCATAGCAAACATTATTGACAAAAAACTAGTCATCTTTGCAACCCGTTTAAAGGTTACATCATTTTTTGGTATGTTCTATTGTATTATTTAAACTCCTCTTAAGGCATATGTTACATCTTTTATACATTCTCCATATTGATATTATATAGGTTTAAAATTGTCCAGGAAAGTCCGTTCCACTTTCTTCATAAATACACCTTTCAACGTAGTAAAACAAATAACAGAATGGTATGTACAAAATGCTATATTTTATTATTCTCTTTTTTTTCTTTCCTCTTGGTTATTTTTCCACACATTACTATTGGAATTACTAATTATCTTCATGTCTTTTGATTAGGGTAAGAACAAATTCCATTAAAATAGATGATTTTATATTGAAAAAATCATACATGGACAAAAGCCCCACAAATCTTTCTCCACATGTGCAAAGTAAATTCACTCCTATTCAAAATCTTCAGGAGTGCCTTCTAGCGATAATGTTAAGGTTACGTGTGTTATTCAATCAGCTTGTATTTATTTCCTAATGTAAAGATATATATTACAAGATATACTCAATCATATTATTTATTTTTCCTCGTAATTTCTCTAGGTATATCCATACTGGTAACAGCGAAAGTTTTATTGGGTAAACAACACAGCAACAACAGAGAAAATTGATAGCAAATCTTGGTAAATGGCCTGCAACAACTACTTTAGACGATTGAATGTTGATTTTGGTGAAACATATATTTGTATTTTTTGCAAGAATCCCAATTCCAAAGCTATTCCTCAGTAAAATATACTAACAATTAATTACTTTTCATTTTTTACTTCATTTAGTGCAGGTAAAATATTTACTTATGCATGACCTTTCTACTTCCCTTTATTACTCTTCCATCTACTAATACTAATTTCTTATTCACTTTAGGGTTAGAGCATATGTGCAGCTTTTAGATATCACAGGATCACTCAATGCAAATGCAGTTGGTGAACCAGCTGAGAAACTATTATTTACAACTTTACAGTCTCTGATGGAGGAAACCAAATTTGCAAGAAATCCAACCTAACTCAAACATTTTGCTATTCAATACATATTTTACTCGACTAATATTAATACAATTTAAAATTTACACACAGAGTTCAAAGACAAACTTTGAAGCAATCATTAAAAAAATGCATGATACTGAACAAGTTTTCTACTTAAAAGCATTGCAAAATGAACCTAATTCATCAAGTTACAGATTTGATATCATCTCTGTAACAGACTTAGACCATGCAAGTCCAGGACAAAAAATCCAAACAAATATTGACCACACAAGTCTTGAACCAAAAATCCAAACAAAGGTTGACAGTCAAGTTGTGGCTACAGCAGTTGGGAAAAATGTTAATACAGACTATTAAAAAGATTGGTCACTTCCAACGAAAAAAGCCCTTTTCAAATCTTCCAATGACAGTTTCAGTTTGAAAGTGGCTTGTGATGAAAACATAAGTTCAGACACAAATCCATTTGCTCAAAAAGAAAAACTGGAATAAATGGTGGTTGAAATCTTTTCTGTGAAACCAACCTTCTGACAAGAGCACACTGTTTCGTTTTGTGAAATTTGTCTTCTTTGTAAATTTGGTCTTGGAATTCTAATTTGTTAAGTACGTGTAATTTCCTGATAAGAAGTTGCCAAACAAAAAATTAATGACAAATGATATATATAGAATGTAATCCCTACATTGTCCATGCCAAAAATCAGTTATTATTTAGTTTATCTTGGCTATACTTTGTAATTAACGATGGTAAAGAAGTTAATTTTTATTCTTTCTTATCTATCATTGACTGTAATCCAAACACATGATTAATTACGATGAATTTACAAATCACAATCAAGCACATCAATATGTATACTATTATCTCAATTATTTGCTGGTTAGTTCCTTACCAATAATTCCATCTTCCCATATATTTTCAAACGTATTCAATACATACGCTAACCAAACCATAATTCATGCATAGCTCGTGCATCACACGTAGCATAGACTAGTATTCATGGAAAAAGATAAATTCGATCAATAAGCGTTGTGAGAGAGAAAGACATCTCATCTCTGAACAAATTTACAGTTACGTGCAATTTCCGATTGTGGCATTAACTGATTAAACAACACAGTATGTACATGGTTTACGACAACTAAAACTAAAATTGCATGAGAACTTGAAATCTTAAAGCCTAAACCATAAACAAGTTAAAGCCCACAGAAATCCATGCAAACTCCATTGCGGTTCTTGTTAGCACAAATCTGCACAAGTTCCTGCACAACCTCATCAATCTCTTCATCACCTTCGAACTTGATCTTCTCACTCATTACTCTTGCATTCTTCCGAATGGATTCTCCGCCATTCTTGACCACCACCTCCTCCCTCTGAAGGTCTCCAAATAGATTTCGCACCACCTTCTATCAACCTAGCATTGAGTGGCTGAGCAAGGTGCATTTTATAAAGGGAAAATTACATTCGAGGTACCAAACCTTTCGTTTATTAGCAAACTTAACCCAAACCTTTCATTGTACCACCGGAGGTACCAAGCCTTTAAAAAATTCACATCTGGAGTCCAAATTGACAAAAATCATTAGTTTGACTATTATTGACCAAAAATCAAAGGCCTGACCAATTGTTGACTGATTTTTAAAGGGGCAAATGTTTAACTTCGAATTAAAATAAAAAAAGAAAAAGAAAAACCAAAAAGCAACAATTCATCTTCTCCTCCCTGCACCCACCCTCATACCCCACCTCCCCCTGAACCCAACCAAAAGAAACCCACCACCACACCCTATGGTATAAATCAAATTATACACAAAATAATTATAAAAGTAATTTCTATTTCTCTTTTCATTTTCAGAAATTCCTTTACAAATTTCGAAGAAAAAGAAAACAGTATTAAAGAAATTTCTTCTCCACCAACCCACACGAGAATTTGGTCATTCTGTAAGCCTTTCAAGATCCATTTTCACCTAACACCCACCTCCATCTACAACATATCAATCTTATAAATGTCATTACACATACACAAGTAAACAATTTGTGAGCGTTGAAGAAGAAGAGTAGGACGAGGAAATGGTGGGTCTTACTCGTCCGCAGTTTGTTTGTTCAGGTCATCCGTTGTTCAAATGTTGTACGACGTTGGTAGCTGGGGTGCTATTCTTACTGATCTTTATTCCCGCAAGGTATGCTTTTCGTTGGGTTCAGGCAGACGTGGGATATAAGGGTGGATGCAAGGAAGAGAAGATGAACATTTGCTTTTTGATTTTGTTTTTTAATTTTATACATTTGCCTCTTTAAAAATCAATCAACAATTGGTCAGGTTTTTTTATTTTTGGTCAATAACAATCAAACTAACAGTTTCTGTCAATTTGGAGTTCGGGTGTAAATTTTTTAAAGGTTTGATACCTCTGGTGGCACAAGAGTCAAGTCTACTAATAAACAAAAAGTTTGATACTTCGACGACAATTTTCCCTTTTATAAATGTATGATATAAATAATGGAGATCAAACAAAGGCAAAATTTGTGCAAACTGACGATGTTATCCTTTAAGTTGAATTAAAAAGAAAAAAACAAAAGGAATGGCAAAAAAAAAAAATTGTTACATGCACATCACAACTAACATAATGAATTGATATCACATGACACTTTATCATTTGCCAATTAAAAACACAATTAGTTTTTTCATTCAATATTTTCCCTCCACGTAATTTAAAATACATTATGTACATTTTCTATGTACAAATAGCAAAATCCATTCTACTTCCTTGGCATTTCGTAGCAGTTCATGCACTAAAAAGTTACATACTCGCCATGTTCAATTTTTAAATAAAAATATAAAAGTAACCAATTGAAATTATCTTCAAAAATAGTTTTTTATTTACTAATAAAATTCATTACTAATTAAATGTGTTAACAGTACAAAAACTTTTATAAAAGATTAGGCTTCCATTTGGTCCCCATTAATTTCTTTTCCATTACATTTCATTTTTTATCTCTTATTTTCAATCACATAATATTCCATAAAATAATATTACACGTAAATTAAAAACTTTTCATTATTTTTCAATCACTCAATTTTCAAAATAACATTATCCCACCCATTTTCATTTTCAAACTGAACCAGAAATCTGAAAAATAATATTATACGTAATTAATTATAATTTCAATAAAAATATGAAAATGAAAAGTAAATCTTGAAAAGCAATTAATTCCAAAATAGAAACTGGACAACGGGTAACCCTTTCCTTTCAAAAATGCTAAAGGCACGTCACATTGTACCTAAGGGTATCCATAATGGACACCCGGCGCCTTGCCATTGTCGCCTAACCTATGGGCCCCTGCATGCGTCAGGCGCCCCCTGCGTGCGTCAGGCGCCTCGCCAATGACGAGGCGTCGGGTGTCCATAAGGTTGGGGTGATGTACCCCTAGAAGAACTAATTTCCTTTTTCTAGTCCAACATAGTCATCACACCACGAATATCCAAAAAACCTGTCTACATTACTTAAGAGCTAAGAATAACATCGATGTGCAACTGCTTCCATCCAGAAATAGTACATATTACATGATTTTGTGTAAGTTATCGTGTCTGCTCATCTTATGACAACCAAAGCTTAGGGGTCAATGATTCTCGGCCACCAGCAGAGCCTCGACTTGCAAGCTCTTGAATTCGCGAAGAGAATTCTTCAGCCTGTTACAGTTCTAAAGGTTAGCAAAGATAGACAAGGAATAGTTCAGTATGCACAAAAGCTATAGCCTTCACTCATGATTATCATTTGAATTACAAATCAGAAATATCTCGTTGGATAAAATTCAAAGGTCTAAATGCTACAAGGGAAATATTGGTTGGAAATAAATGTTAAAAGAGGGGCTGAAAAGCATCTGGGGATATGATCTTAGAATAGATGAATACTGACTGGCATTCTCAGATCAAGAGCTTAAGACACCCTGATGCACCCAAAATGATTCCAAAATACTAAAGATCTAGATAAAAATAAATAAATACTAACAAACAATACTTCACACAAATTATTATAACATTCAAAATACTGATGAAGCTCAAAGTGCCACTAGGACTCTCTTTGCCTCTTCGGCTAGATTGCAATGATGTTTAGGATCAATATTAATTAATCCTCACTCTCTTCTTTGAGAAAACATAATCAGTATTACAAGCCTTCATTTAGATTCCATCCAACAGAAAGACTGCCTTATTTCTTCCTAAGAGAAAGCAAACATGTTCACTCTCAACGGTTGGCCGCATCTCTACTCGTGTGGATCATTTCAGTGTTTAGATTGAACTGATTATAACTTTTAATCTGGAACTTTTGATTCAAAACAACAGTGATTTATTTTCATCATGTTGTAAGTCACTGTCCGCTATGTCCACGAAAAGGCCAAAGCAACTGCAGCATCCAAGAATGAATATGAATTAAATATAGATCCTAACCTTCTCATCCACCCACAGCAATGAACTCAATTGGTTGTTTAAGACACGAACAACAATATCCAGTGGAGTCATCCCATCAGTTGCCTCAAGCTCTCCACCCTGATAGAAATGTCAAAACCCATTATCAACTTTTGATCTCAATAAACAAGAACCAAAAGTATTCACATTAAGTAGTAACCTGATTGGAATTAAGAGTATTAATGATCGATTTGATCTGTTCAGTCATGTGCTCCAGCTCCATCTCTATCAATTCAGCCTGCTCATACCTGAATTCCGAAGACAAGAAATTAGTTGATCACATAGAAAAAGTAGTAAACGTATTGCCATTCACTTTCAAACATATTAAGAGATGACATGACACAGAGCTACCCATCAAACAGTTGCAGCAGGAATCTGCTTCCCAGTGATTTAAGAGTTCATCACAAAATAAAACTGCATATTGTTCTAACAACTATCACCAATATATATTTTCAGAGAATAATATTGTATTCAAAGGCTGATGATGTAAATATATTGAGATTATGATCACAAAATATTACAATTTGCGATTATAATCACAAAATATTACAATCTCCAAGATATTCTAAAGATTTTTTTTGCAAATGAAATAGTACAGGTGACCATGTACCCAAAAAAGAAGAAGACAACAATCATCTGTTAAAGGATATCAACAACAAAAAAGGTTAATCAGCAAAGTGGATCCTGTGCTCACATTGCGTCTCTTGTCGACGCAGCTTCGTCCTCAAGAAGTGATCCTTGCTCATCTTTGTATATTCGCTCTGCTTCGTCTTCCATACTATGCAAGGCTTTGTCGACCTAACCAAGAAATGCAAACACAATCATTGATGAAGCTCGTTAAAACAGCATATGTTAACACTTTCAAGTTTTAACATCACGATATAATGTACATAACATAAAACACCATTGGAACTGGCAATACGGGGTAAGATGATTAATAACTAAAATATGCTAGCACACCGTTGAGATCGGTTTTCCTAGTTCGTTGTAGACATTCTCTCTAATTAAGGCAAGGCATTGAAAATCTTCATTCTACAATTTTTAGATAATATTATTGTATTAGATCTTTATCATAATTTCACGTGAACACTACAGTCCAATTAACAATTTATAGCCAAAGAAAGTAATTGATGAATCGCATACTGTAAGCAAAAAAAAAAAGATAAAATAAAATAAAAATTAACAGCTTGTTTGAGCCCCATTATTTAGAAAAAATGCATTCTTCTACGGTATTTTAATATCATTTCAACCATACATTCTTCAATAAAATAATATTACACGTAAATCCAAAATTTTTCCTTATTTTTTAACCATACATTTCCCATCAATACACTTCAAAAATTCCTTGCTCAAACAAGGGCTAAAAAAATTAAAAATTAAAATCAAAATCAAAACATTGTAAAAATAAATTAAAGTTGTAGCACACATGACCCAATAAGTTGAACTCAGATTCAAAGGTCATAATTAACACACCTCATCTTGATGAGTTTCAATTAGCTCCAGCTGCCGCTCCAAACTACCTTGCGTCTCAACCACTTTAGCAACTTCACTCTGATCAAGAATTTAAACATAATAATGTCAGTTAGCCTTCTGTAATAAATTTTGGTAACAGAGCCAAAGAAACCATAAAACAAACCTGAACATCAAAGACACACAGAAATTGCCATTTTTAAAAGTTTTAAACAGAAATTTGATACAAAGACCCAGAATTCAGTCTTGACATATTATTTATTGGTGATGGTTTCATAAAAATGTTGATAGGTCCTGATTCTGTCTTGATTTGTATACTACTTCCAAATGAAGCTTTCATTTGCTAATGGAAAATAAAAGAAAAATATGTACTTACATACATATACACCTTTACAAACAAGAGATAGTTGCTATAGAATAGCCCTAGCTCCTTGGGTGATAATAAAAGAACTGTTAATTGGTTTGTCTAACCAATCCTGCAACGTAGACACAACTAACTAAAAGCCATAAACGGAAGTTAGGACATTCAAAACAAAGAAACTATCATGCAATACATATAATGAACATGAATGAACATGACCAGGCTGTAGAAGTGGAATCTTAGACAGATAATATGCTCCCAAAAAAATAAATAAAAGAAATGGGGGAGATACAGAAAAGGGACGCCTCGTATGCACACACCCAACAAATTAGCAAGCCTACAACCCCATCAACATAAAAGAAATTATATTTTTACTATTTTCAATAAGTAATGTGATACCTCAAGCTGTAGAAGTATGTCGCGATTCCTTAAAATCTTGAGGTCCCACTCAGCTATTGCATTCGCCTGTTTTCGAAATTTTCCAGTACGCTCTTGTAGCTCAGCATTCCAGTCCTTGATGATCTGCCATAATGTACTCACATAAATACAGTTCAGACTGACAATAAAGAAATGTATAGCACTGGTATAAGGAAGACTTAAACTTCAGCATTATCTAGAATCAGATATTCTGCTCATGTTATATTACATGAGAAAAAATATCAAAAACACGATATAGAGAAAATGAGGGCAGGGTTATTTCTGAAGTTGATACATTACTTTCCAGGTCAGCCCTTTTGCTTTTTCTTAATACTGGCACAATTTACCTCACGTTTTCTGTTTCTACTTAAATGTTCATTCATTTAAGGATATATAGAGGGTTGAGAAGTAAATTCAATCATCATTCAACGAGGAAACTGTAAATATACAACATACAGATTCCAATTTCTGCAGGCAAGTTTAATTACCTCTTCAACAGTTTTCCCAGTGATTTCAGATGGTAACTTCGGTGCAGAAGCTACTGCAGTTGAAGTGGTCCTACAAGGCAAGCAAAGAGTTAGCACTCTAAACCTCAACTTCTGATACAGAAAAGAACATGGTCAATCTTATTTATCAAATGAATCTTCAAGTAACTATAAAGACGAACTACCAGAATTATTAAGCATGTCTTTTCTATTTGTTATACTATCCCGACAAGAGAATGTTTTAGATATTTTGTTTCAACTATTAACAAGAGTTGGATAAAATGGAGAATTGATAGAAGGATTCCATGAGATTCAAAGATCCCTATAAGGTCAGTTCTACAACAGTTACTAGAATTACTAAACCCTATTTAACTCAGTATTGAGCTATTAATGGAAAAAATTCAACAAGATAAATGAGGAGGAAATAAGGATGTTAAGATTGATACATAGCCATTCTAGAATAGATACGATTAAAAAAATGAGAATATAGGCCAACAATTGAAACAACTGGATGTAGCACCAATTGATAGTAAATTAAAGGGGATGACAGCTTTGGTAGTGGAGTCATGTCTTGCACAAAGAAAAAGAAACTCCCATTGGCTCGGGTCGGGGCAGGACAAAGGATATCCCAATTATGATCCCTATGTGGATTGTATCGAATCTATATCTCAGACTGACTTCAGTGTGGCGCTAGTATTCGCTAAGGAATTCTTCTGGTGCTATCTAACCGTCTCTAGTTTATGGTTACATGACCTTGCATGGTTCCAAAGGATCTAACTGTATAGGATCTTCGAATAGATGTGAATCTATGGATAAGCATAAAAGAATTATTGTAGCCAAATCCGAACTTTCAGGGATAAGCATTGGCTTACTGTTGTTTATGCTGTTTTTTCCCACTATGGACTAAGGGAAATGTGTCTCATTAATTGCAATTCTAGGCACAAAGGTGCTCAGGGAAAGCAGTTTCTAACTATCTACCCTTCCATCTTTGTTTTTGAGAAGGAAACCAAATGCTAGCGCCCAGTGTCTAATCTCCACATAATACGATCCCATGCTAGAAATCATGAACCAGCACAAACAATAACTTTATACATCATTATAAATCAAAATCCTCATATTTCAACCCTTTTTGGGCTCCATTAAAAATACATTCTGGGAAAAAATGTATTTTCGAATAGTAATATTTTGAAGAATATGTGGTTAAAAAATAAGGGAAAAATTTGGGCTTACGTGATATTATTTTGTTAGATATTGTGTAGTTGAAAATAAGAAAGAGAAAAATGTATTTTTGGAGAATGGAGTTAAAACAAGGGCTTAGTTTCTACCAAAAGATATAAGAAAATTTATACATTGGGTGGCATACATACCCACTGCTGGAAGCTGGAACCAGGGATGAAGATATTTGAGCAGCAGAACTGGAACTTGAGGTTGTTGCAGTTGCAGAACTTGAAGCAGGGACACCTAAAGAAATATTAGCAGAAAATTCATCAACCACCTATAATAGTATTCTCATAAAACCAGGAACATTAGAGAAAAAGAAGAGAACGATGCCTCAAGACTCTACGAGCCTAAATGGCAAAACAAAAAATTAGAACGTGATCATGATTTATAAGATAAGATTAGCAACACCAAGAAAGTAATAGAAAAAACTATCAAGCTCACAATCAGCATTTTATACAGATAGTCAGTCAAGCACTTTCGCGAAAAGGAGAAGCTTAAAAAGATTAGAAGTAACTTAAAAGTGCAACTTGTCTGCATTTCCATAACCATAAGAATATTAAGAGCATGTATGGTTGAGCTTAAAAGTTCTTCGATTAAGTAGTTCCTTCAAAAAAGTGAGTTTTGTTAGTTTAAAAAGCGACTTGGAAAAGCATGTTTGGCAAAATAAGTACTTGTAAGAGCCCCATTATTTGGTTTAGAATGCATTTTGAAATAGTGGATTGATGGAGAATATGTAGATAAAAAATAAGAAAAAGTTATGAATTTGTGTGTAATATTATTTTATTAAAGAATGTGTGGTTAAAAATAGGGAGGGGGAGAGAAAAAAATGTATTTTGAAATTAATGGGAATCAAACAAAGGCAAAATAAACATGCTCTGAGTTGCTTGAGCTAAATATCCGATACTATTTGACACCAATAATTTTCTGTTTTGCCTATGATAACCCATCTTTAGGAATTGGGTACTTTACGTTCTACAGAAAATATGAGAAGACACACCACTGTCAATTATCGCCTTCTTTGTTAACATGGTCTTGTCCAAAATATGGAGTCTTCACACCTTCATATTAAAATTTTACTTTGGGTTAAATTTATTTCATACACCAAGATTCATAACCCAAAGTAAGACACCCTGGAAGAAGCATAATTTTCAAGTAGGCAAGACTTAAAATAGCTACTTCATCGAACGACCAGAGGAATTTGTCTTGCAAGATTAAAAGGCACAAAGACAGATTTCAAAATCTATTCAAGTGCATAAAAAATATAGTGTCATCCATAAAACTTGAAGACGCTGATAGAGTATATCCCTGAAATGCTACAATTACAATCTCACAAGGACATGTATATCAATTAATAAGAAATTCATACTCACTCCAACATAATACTTCAAACTAAGCTATTGTAGACAGTTGTTACCAATTTTAAGGACCGTGCGAAAAATTTGTTGAAGATCGCTTCATTGCAACTTACAATTACCATAATCATTATGGGAAAGTCTATATTATATACCCCCGTTTGGTAGCAATTTTCCACCCAAAAAAATAATTTTTTGATCATTATTTCACTATTTCAGCCATCATTTTTTACTTCTTCACTCGCGAGTACGACCCACTTCTCTCTCTAACGGTCAAAAAATTCAATTCTCATAATCACTATCGAACAGCCCTATATGTCATGCAAAATGTTGTACTATGCCATTGGCACACAGGTTTGACAATGGTACAAGCCAATGCCAAATTAGTCAACTTACAACAAAGGATCCACGATCCATACCCATGTTCTAGTTTCGATTGTCTAATACAGGCACTTGAGCTTACCAGAAGAGCCAAGTTAGTAGCCTTTGATGCAATTTAAGATGGGGTGTTTCATTGCAATAACTATCTACCCTCCCACACATAACACAATAAATTGGCAAATATAAAATATATCTCTTTTTATTGCATTTCATAGGACCTAAGGTGTCCACAATACGACTATACAGTTCACTAACTTCAGCCACCAGCTAAAGAAAAATGGTCTTTGGCCCTTATTGGTACCTTAATGATAGAATCATCTTGGAGAGAGAATATTCTGCAGAGATACTCATGCACATGGAGAGGATTAAGGAAGCTAGCCTCCCGAATGTAGCGTGGCCTAAACCCTTCCATAAAAAAATTCAGATTCTTGTGAATTTTCGGAAGGATTATCATCATCATCCTTGTTAACAGTTTCTTAAATGTATTTGAAGACTTCATGACTTCATTAGCAGCTGTATAACAGGCAACACTTCTGGTATAGGACAATGCAAGTCGTGTTAGAACTTAGAATCAACTTGGTCTTCCTATTTTGCTAGTTATCAAGATTACACAATTACTAGTTCACTTAATTTGCTGATTGGTAAACTTTTAGACCTTTAAGAGTAAGTTAATAGTATTTATTAAGAGACTGTTTTCTTCTTCTTCTAAGAGATGATTAATAGTTAATTTGTAGTCTATTAGGAGATCACTTCTCGCCCTTGTTTGAGCCCCATTCTTGTAAAAAATGCATTTTTTAATAGCGTATTGATAGAAAATGTGTTGTTAAAAAATAAAGAAAAGTCATAAATTTGCGTGCAATATTATTTTTTTGAAAAATATGTGATTAAAGTGGGTCAAATCACCGTTGAAAAATGAATTTTGATGAAAAAATGGGGCTCAAACAAGGGCTTCTTCTTTAAATGCCAAACAAAAGAGGGGTATGCATGTTCTACAATCAATATATTCTACATGTTCAATTACCAATCGTAT
>NC_036239.1:5410815-5451876 GCF_002742605.1 Olea europaea var. sylvestris
ATTTTTTTTTGTTTTGAGAAACTAACAAAAAGAACGCATTTTCAAGAATTTCAAAACAAAAACTCAAAATACAAAACTCAAAACTCAAAACACAAAACTGAAACACAAAGAGAATACCCCCTTAGTTTTTGGAAAAATAAATTATTGTAAAAAAAGAAAAAATTTCGATTTACGTGTAATATTATTTTATTGAAAATTATGTTGTTGAAAATAAGAAAAAAAAATTTAATTTTATGAGAAATAACGAGGGCCAAACGAAGACATAATGGGGCCTTCGTATCAGTATTCATTTTTTTTTTTATCGGTAAATGTAAATATATAGATCAAAAATGTACCATGTACAAATATCAGTATTCATTTCCTTAGATGGAGGGAATCTGCTTTGTATAAATTATATTTTATTCGAAGTGATTCTCTTCACATGAGAGGATGGACACCGATATGAGAATTCTGATGTAGCATCTTTTGACACTGGATCAAATTTTTGTATAAAAGAAAAAAGAATAATACTATACTAATTAATGAGTCTAGATGGTCACGCTTAGCCCCTATTTGGTATAAATAGATCAAATTCAGCAACTAATTTTAACCACTTTATGAGACCCACAAGTTTTAATTCACACATTTCATCAACTTTTATCAAAATTTAATTTTAATCTCCACCAAACAGAAGCATAATATGTTCAATTAAATAAATTATTTGACATTCATTTAAGGGAACTTGTTATTTAATACTATGTAGTTGCCATCAAAATTGAACTTTACACCAATGATGTTGAATAGTGTTACTCATAAAAATACGAGAATCTCGTCAACTTTCGTTTTAAGGTTCGAAATATCACATGCACATTAAATTAAACTTATGGACTTATTCAAGCCATGTTTGGTATGAATTAAAATCTAAATTTTAATTTAAGTTAAATCGATAATTAATTTTAACAATATATTTTATGATATCCACAAATTTTCAAACAAACATTTCATCATTTTTTTTTATCAAAAATTCAAAATCTTCTAAAAATATAATTTTAAACATGGGCTTATTTCACTTATCTCAGTCTTGCAAAAGAGTTGCACCATCTAACCTCTATACGATAGGACCCAAAAAAAAAAAAATGATTAAACTTTGAATCAAAGTCAACAATTATTTTTAATCACATATTTATACGAATCACAATATTTGAATCACACGTAACATTAATTTTAATTAAAATCCACTAAAAATGACATTTTTATCTAAATCAAACGGGATTTAGTGCGAGCCAATAATTAAATTTTAAAGTTCGATTGTTGTGATCATAAATTCGTTGCAAATAAGTCAAACAAATATACCCCTTGTTTGATACCGACTATAATATAGATTTTGATTTAAGTCAAAGTTAACCATTCGTTTCAACAACATATTTTATGGGTTTTGATGACTTTTCAATCAAACATTTTATCAACTTCTATCAAAATTTATTGAAAATCTGATTTTAATACTTACGAAATAGGGGGTCAAATTTGTCCCACATCCTTACAGATATCTCAAACCATGGCAAAACAAAGGCAAAATTGATTTAACTTTCTATCATATATTCTACTGTACATTCAAGCAGAGTCGAGTTGAACCTATCATCATGTACAAGACATGGCTTAATTATAACATGGTAGGTAGGTAGCAGCAGTTCTTTAAACCAATATAAATATAGAACCACCGTTGTTTTTCACAATCTACATGGAAGTTGCATTGTACTTTAAATCGACAGGTTTTTACTCTAAACACGCATTTAGAAATCAAAAGATTGTTTCAATCTATGGTCTTCACACATCCAACCTCCAAGAACACACAAAAATTGTTCACATTTAAGGTATTCATTATTTATTTTTGTCATGCTAATTTTCCTTGATACCAACCTCCCTCCAAAACATTTAGCCTCCCATATATATTTCATTCAACTCGATGCAACCTTCACTGAAAATTCGTGATAACGATAATTTATTTCAAATTAGCCATGTCGCAGATCAAAAACACCGGTGTAACTAAGCAATATTCTTCTCCCACTAGACGTACACCAACTCCCGGAAAGGCCACTATTCTTGCCATTGGAAAGGCCTTTCCAAGACAACTCGTTCCTCAAGAGCGCTTGGTGGAGGGCTATATTCGAGATACCAAATGCAATGATTTGGTCATTAAAGAGAAACTCGAGCGCCTATGTAAGACAAATTAAATTTATTAATGTGTGATAATTGTTTATATGGAACCAAGAAAAGAACGCTTTGGCGTGAATTACTTTGTAGCTACACACTTGAAAGGAGTGTAGAATTCGACGAACACAAAATTTTCAAACAATTTTATAAGAAATTGTTCATTTGATATTTTTTGCATTATTTTAATGTTGCATTCTCCAGGCAAAACTACTACTGTGAAAACCAGATATACAGTCATGTCGAAAGAAATCTTAGAAGAATACCCTGAACTCGCTACAGAAGGCTCTCCAACAATTAAACAAAGACTTGAAATAACGAATGCTGCGGTAGTCGAGATGGCAAAGGAAGCAAGCATCATTTGCCTAAAAGAATGGGGAAGGCCAACTGAAGATATCACCCACATTGTCTATGTTTCCTCAAGTGAGATACGCTTACCTGGAGGTGATCTTTACCTTGCCAGTGAACTTAGCCTCAGAAATGACGTGGGACGTGTAATGCTGTACTTCTTAGGCTGCTACGGAGGGGTAACTGGCCTTAGAGTTGCCAAGGATATTGCTGAAAACAATCCAGGGAGTCGGGTTTTGCTAACAACCTCGGAAACAACTATTCTTGGTTTTAGGCCTCCAAGCAAAGATCGCCCTTACGACTTAGTTGGGGCAGCCCTTTTCGGGGACGGTGCAGCAGCTGTCATTGTTGGCGCTGATCCGATACCTGAAAAAGAGTCACCATTTATGGAACTAAATTATGCAATTCAACGATTCTTACCTGGAACTCATAATGTAATCGATGGACGCCTTTCTGAAGAGGGCATAAATTTCAAGCTAGGTAGGGACCTGCCTCAGAAGATTGAAGACAACATTGAAGAATTCTGCAAAAAACTAATGGCGAAAGCTGGTTTGAAGGAATATAATGATCTGTTTTGGGCAGTGCATCCCGGAGGGCCGGCTATCCTAAACCGATTGGAAAGTACCCTTAATCTGAAAGACTGTAAACTGGAATGCAGCAGAAGGGCACTGGTGGATTTTGGGAATGTTAGCAGCAATACTATATTTTATGTGATGGAATATATGAGGGAGGAGTTGAAGAAAGAAAATGGAGAAGAATGGGGACTAGCTTTGGCATTTGGACCTGGCATAACATTTGAAGGCATCCTCATTCGAAGCCTGTAATGGCATTTGGAGATTCCTTGTTTCATTTTATTTAATGCTGTGACAATCTTATATCGTAAAAAAAGTGTTTAAATTAAGTAACAATATAATGATAAACGAGAAAATATGTGTTGAACTTATAGATATTTTTAAGTTTTATTTGTCTAAAGTCTGTAACAATGAAAGACAACGAATTTATTAAATTTATCTGCTCTTGACACATCTTTCCCATATACTACAATTACTTTTTATCAAATTCTAAGGCGAGCACAGTTTTAAATTGGCATGGACAAGATACGAAGGCAAGAATGCAAGAAATTGTCCAATCTTTAGCTTACAGTCTCTGGTATGGATATGTTCAAATATTAAACCTACCTATTGTCCTCTGATAAAAACTCCTAATTTGTGGTTATACTATGCCTAAATAGCTGAAATTTTCAATTACTTTTGTTAAAGGTTAAACCCTAACCTTAAGGGCCCCCCACCACCCCTGTTCTGGAGCATCGTGAGGGAGGTAAATCGCAGGTTATGCCTCCAAGGGTGTGGGTGGAAGGCTGCTTGTACACTTGCACTTACCCAAGAGCCAAATCCATATTTCAGGATTCGAACCCTTGACGCAGCAGTCTCAAGCAAAGTTGGATTTCTCCACCCTCCCCTTTTACCACTTGGAGATGTGCCCTGGGGCTTTTCAATTACTTTCGTTACTTGTACGCAAGGTGGTCAAACTTGCCGAACATTAAAAAAATTGTGCCAACTTCTAAATATGATGTGATGTATCATCATGCTGGAAATTAGACGAGTTATAATATTTTGTGTGTTCGAGCCACATTGTTTTGAAATAATGTATTTTGAAATAGTAAATTGATGAAAAATACGTGGTTAAAAAATGAGAAAAATGTTTTAGATTTGCATTGTAATATTATTTTATTGAAAAATGTGTTGTTGAAATGATGTCAAGTCACTGTTTAAGAATATTTTTTTTTGACAGAATGTGGCTCAAACAGAGCCATTGAAGTTCTATGTTTCTGCTGTACTCTACTGTGATTATTTTTTTATCAATTATTAGGCTATTCAGGTTTTGCTTTTTCTGCAAGTCTTTTAAGCAACCATGGGCATCTATATGATTTTATTCAAAAACAAGTTTTGCAAAGATTGGCCTTACCTGTCATATAGCCAAAATTCACAGTGAGGTACTGTTCAATTAGCCTTCTTGTTCATCAATCATTTTTTATATGTAGTACTGATTAGTTTGTGTCCAGGCTTCAATGGATAAAAATGCCAAAGAGAGAAAGGATTACGTTGAAGAAATATGTTGGTGTTCTGGAAAACATGTTTTGCTTCTTGGACATAGAGTTGATGCAACTGCTTCTTTATCCATGTCTTGGGATGAACTAGAAGGAAAGGTTGCTGGTTTAGCATTAACATAGAGCCCTTGCAGCTCTTGCCCAACTCCTTTGGATACTCGAAGCCCCTTTTTAGATAAACATCAAGATTTTAATATAAGTTCCTTTGCCTTTTTAGATAAACATCAAGATTTTAATATAAGTTCCTTTGGCATTGCTCGTAGAGGTTGGACATAAACATTAATTTTTTGTAAAGAAAATGAAAGAGGAAATGTCTATTAATTTTTCATTATTCTATCATTTTTTGTTCATTCGATCTGTCAATTCATTTGTTCTTTTGTAAGTTGTATGGTTGGCTGAAAAAATCCCAGAGGGAATGGTTTCCTCATGAGTGTGGGTAAAGACAAACCGTTACGAAATGATATTGAATCTTTCGACGGAATTTCCACTTGATGAGAACTGATGTGACTTCCAGTTTAGGTTGAAACTTCTAGGATTAATTGATCATTTCTTCGTATACATGGAGATTAGTAAAAAGTGAGAGAATTAACTTATTTTGTAAACCAATTTGCTACTAAAGCAATAATTTGGTGACCAAATTAAATGTTTTCCCCATATTTCTTGTTCTATTTTCTTCATTTATTTGTTATTTATTATTGACACCGAGTTTCTATTTATTCTACTACTCAAAAGGATGATGCCCAAAGTTACATGTCATTTCAACTATTAAATAAACATAAACAATTGAAGATTAACTTGCTATAATTTGGAAGTTTTTAAGATAAATACAATGATTGTAAGTTAGTTACCTTTTTGACTATCTAATAAATGAAAATCGTTGTTTCAACTATCAACTTACTATAAAGATAAATACAACACGCGTGTAAGTTTTGTAACTTTTGTTGACATCTTGCAAACAAAACCTATTGATCGAAATTAACTTGGCTTTTGTTTGGTATAAGTTAAAATTTTATCTTAATCTCAAGTCAAAATTAATATTTAATTTTAACTACACATTTCATAGAACCTCACAAATTTTCTAAACATATATTTCATTAACTTTTATCAAAATCTACCGAAACGTGATTTTATTCTATAGTAAACGGTGGCTTGCTATTAATTTGAAAATTTTAAGATTGAGAACCAGCACGTGCATCATGTGTTAGCCCATGTTTGCGTCATGTTTATATAGAAATAACAATAAATATTCCTGGACAGGGCCACGTTACCGTCAATCATAGTTGATAGAAATAATCTAGTAAGTATAATATGTTAAACTTAATTATAAGTTAATAATTTCATGGTCAGGTTTCATAAATTAAAAATGATCTAACCAATTAATTTATGTCATATTATTGTTACTAAGTTTAAGCAACGATAATTAGTACATCATTTATTCAATTTATAAAGGATTTACATATGATGTATTAAATTTATGAGTTAATTGTTTCAATGGTCATCGAATTTAGGTCAATGTCTTTAACTGATCACTAAAATTTTAAATGTCGAGTCAATAAATTTAGGTCCATATCTTCAATTGCTTATAGAAATTTAAAATGTCGAGTTTTGACTACTGAAATTTAAAAAACATTGTACATTACTCACTGAATTTTGAAAAATACTGTACATTACTCACCGTAAACTTGATATTTTACAAAGTTCAATATTTATGCTAGTAAGTAATGTATGACATATTCAAAAGTTCAGTGAATTGAAATTTAAAATGTCGTGCTTTGACTAATGAATTTTGAAAAATATTGTACATTACTCACTGTATTTTGAAAAATACTGTACATTACTTACTGTAAACTTGAAATTTTCAAAGTTCAACATTTATTCTAGTAAATAACGTACGACATAATCAAAAGTTCAGTGGCCAAAACTCGATATTCTAAATTTCAGTGAGCAATCGAAGATATGGATTTAAGTTTAATGATCAAAATTCGACATTTTAAATTTTAGTGACCAATTAAAGACATGAACCTAATTTCAGTGACTACTGAAACAATTACTTCTAAATTTCTATTTACATGTTTTGAAATACTCACAAATATTAATAGCTAATTTCTATTTATTTATTACACTACAAGTAATGCTATTTAAAGTTAGTGGAGTTATAATATCATTTTAAGTGGCGTGAATGTCAGTAAATGAAAAATAAAATTAAATGAATGACGTAATTTTATTTTCAATTGAATTGAATTTATAATATTAGATAGACTCTAAAATTATTGGCGTTAGACTTCGTTATTTTTTAATGCATCGGCTCGTCTCACTTTGATTGAATGACTAATTCACCCTTGCAGGATTTCTCAAAATTTCATATTTCCCATTAATTGCCTCTATCGATTAAAGTCCACCTCCCCCGCGCTGTATACAGAGGAGCTCGTTTGTGTCTGTCCGCGTGAGTGCGTGTCTGTGTGTGTGAGGGAGAGTCTTTTCAGTTTAAAGGGAAAAAAGGAGACAAAATCAAAGCCCCAAGACTCTTGTTGATTACAAATTGACTCGATTGACGCCCAGATTTTATGCCAGTAGAAAACTGCATAATTCTTTTATTTTTTCCTGAATTAGGGTTTACTTGAAGAAAATTCTTCCATACACAATGTCTAGTGCGTGGGCTAGGGTTTGTTATGTTAGTGGCCAATAAATCTTATGTAGGTTTAGATAATAATCGATAATTCTAGGTTGTTTCGAGAGGGCGGCTTACCGATGGGGAGCACAGGTGAAGCTGATCGAAAGCGTCGTCATTTTAGCTCTATATCACCCACTGCCGCTACCGTGAAGAAACACCCCCTTGTGCCCTTATCCGAGGATAAAAAGGTGAAATTTTTACCGTATTTATTTCTTTTCAATTTCTCACGATTTATGTATTCCCTGACCATGATGTGCAGAATGGGTTTATGGTTGCCTCCATATCTTTTAGTTCTTATGGTTATTTGCATTTGCACCAGTAGCTAATTTCTGAACTGTGAAGTAAATGCTTGTCCTGTTCTAAACGTAGACCTCGTGGAACAGGGAACATGGGTAGCTTATAGGCACGAAAGAGATGATACCATCTTCGTCCTGTAACGCTCCACTATCTTCGTCCCGTACTGCTCCACTTGGTGTAGATCCCGCCTTCAAAATAGCCTGATTTCAGCCATTTGTCCCTATTCTACATTTTTTTTCTTACATATCCCTATAAAAGTGAATTAACTACCTAAAGTGCAAACTAGCCATAATGGAAGGAGTTGGTCATGCCTTGTGGCATGGAAGCACCTGAACCATTGAAATGGTTTGGGCTTGGGGTTCTTAAAAAGGGTTCAGGTAGGGGGTTATGGATTGGGCTTGGAGTTCTTGAAAGGGGGTCAGGTAGGGGGTTCTCTTAAGAATAAGGTAGGGGAATAGAATCAAATCTATGCACGCAAATAGAATAGCGGATCCAGTACCAAAATGACTTAAAATATTGCAATAGTAATCGTGTTTTCTAATCTTGGATTAACTTTTTCTTTTTCTTACCTTTTTGGGATCTGCGTTACATATTAATATAATCTCCAGGCTTGCAATGCTAGTTATGTATTTCCATTATTTCAATCTTTGGGCCTGTTGGGTTTATGGTTTTTGTTTATATTCATTACGTCTTGTCCGAAGAAATCTCAATTTGAGGTGTGTGATTAATTTGGAGTACGCATACTCACAAATACATGTTAAAGTGAGGGATACTGTTTTCAGAAGTGAGAATTTATGAAGAACTAGAACTTTATACTGGAAGCCAGACAAGGATTTTATTTGTAACCTGAGAAATTTAAATTATAGAGAAGAGATTCTTAATAGGAGATGTAGAGCTGCTTTAAGCCATGCAGAGATTGAACTCTCTGTTTATGCTTGACTTGGGGTTCTAAACTGTTTTGCATGTGTTGAACTTGGTAATATGCCCTGCTGTTTTTAAGGTTGAATCATGAGCAGGTCCATGTTAACGCTGAGTGAGTTTGCAAATGCTGAGAATCTGCTTAACCTGGGATGTTACCTGATATGACATTTACTCCATTTGGCCTCCCTAGCATGCTGACGAGTTCAAAGAACATTTTTAATTTAAAAAATTTGCCAGTCAAGATATTCATTCTTCCAACACTTACCTGTGTGTATTCTGGTTAGCAACTGCAGTTTCAATCCAAAAATATTTACAGTGAGAGGACATGAGTTTCCTTGAGCCCTTTTCGTTTGTAATATAATTATTCTTTCATTTATTAACTCTTGCATTCATGGTCACCAATTTATCCTATCCGGAAATCACACCAATCATAGTCTAGTACTACTTTGGTGATATATTTACTTATTGCGCTTTTCATCTTTACTGTTTAGTAACATATTTTGTCTTTTAAGAGTTTGTTTGAAATTGTTGACACACTAGCTGCTGGTGAGCTGGTAAGAATATCAGATACGTGCAATAGAAGTTATTTATAAATTAGCAGCACACGAGTTGATATCATTGGCTTCAACACGGATCCATATAAATTTTGATTATACACATCAAATAATGAATTGTGCGACTTTGTATAAGCCTCCGTTTGGAGAGAAATTTATAAATGGTTTATAAATTAGGTCGAAGTCATACATTAATTTCAAACGCGCATCCGTAACTACTACTAGTTATTATTAACACATTTCATTGAACCCCCTATTATTTAACTTCCTAAACCATTTATAAAATGGAGGCTAAAATTATCGTTTAGTGACTGCGTTTCATGGCATTCTGTGGCCATGGTTTTAGATAATCTTTCCTCATATTTATGCTTATGGACATTGTTATGTTTGTTTTTTTGCTGTTGTAATTTTTAAACAATCGGTTCTCTGTTTCTTCTTTTGGGTTTTTCACCATTTTATTCTTTTCTTTTCAGCACCCTTTTTGTTTGATTTTATCTACGAACATATTGTTTTCTTCCACTATGTTTTCTCCTTCTGTAGTGATAAAGTTCTGATGCAAGCCTCCCCCAGGACAGGAAAAGGGAAATAAAATTATTTTTAACTCTATAGTTCGTTTGGCTGATTATGAATATGCACAGGTTTGTATTACCTAAAAATGGGTATTGTTCTGAATATAAACTGCAAGTTCAAAGATAATTTTGAAGTATTTCACAGCTTAATGTGGAGGATAAAGAGTCTTCATTTTGTTTTAATGCTTTCTATACATTTAGGGGCTGGGTGATGTTGCTAACACGGTCCCATGAAATGTGTCGTGAAGCGTAAAAAAGTTGTGGTCCAATGAAATGTGGGGGTTAAAATGAAGTTCGACGAGTTTTTTACAAACAAAGCTTTACCAAATAAGCACTTAATCCATCTAGTTTGACGAGACACTTGCTGATGGGATTTGGCACTCGTAGTTCACTGGCAAAGATTGGTGATATATTTTTGTTTCTTTATGCATACTGCTTCTTCGTAAAGCTCCCTCTTGACTATTTTTCTCCAAAAATGTTATTTAGTGCACAGATGTGGTACCCAGGTAAGGCATTTTGTGTTGCAACTTTGACTATTTCATATTGAAACGATTTTCCTTCAATAGACATATACAACAATTAAAACATATTTTAGAAGGTTCGATAAATGAATCATTTATGATGACGACTGAAACTACATCGTTTTCTTGAGTTCTATTCAAATTATTGCTGAAGACAGTAATTCTGTTAATCTTCACATGGATTTTGATAAATTTTCCCTCTTTGGATGCTTTGTATATTTAATTTTAATTCATTAATATGAGCTGCTCGTGTACCAAATTTCTTGATGCTTTTACATATCCAATTGTTATTGGGTTTTAATACTACTCAATGAGCAATTAATAAGCGGTAAACTATGTACACGGACAAGTGTGTCCGACACTTATCTAATACGCAATTTTTAAAAAAAGTACCAATACGACACATCGTCGACACGTTGATTAGATTTTTTAAAATTCTTCATTTCTATAGTATAAATTTAGTATTATTCTCGTTATTTATTTATTTTTGTTTCAAATCTTTTAAATATGAGTATCTATTTGTTATATACCGATAATTTTGAGAGTAAAATATATAGCCCCCATTTGGCCCCCATTTTTGGTAATGAAAATGGGAGGAATAGTGTTTTGTTGAAAAAATAAGTGGTTGAAAAAGAAGGAAAATTTTTCGATTTACGTGTAATATTATTTTATGGAAGATTGTGTGTTTGAAAATAGGAGAGAGAAAAATAAAATGTAATGAAATGTAATTTAATGGGGACCAAACAGGGGCATAATATTTTTAATAAAAAGGAAAAATGCTTGTGGTAGAGTGTCGAGTAGTGTTAGTATCGAAAAGTATCCGACACGTGTTGGTGAAGTGTCTATGCTGCAGAGGCGGTAAACTAATCTGCTCCACAGGGAGAAGAATCTTTTCTGAAAGGATTTGCCCACTTGGTTTAGCTGTAAAATTTCTGTCAAACAGTGGCCATTTATCGCTTCCGGTGTTTGTTCTCATGGAAGTATTTTGGACTGTTCCTATTTTAGTTGAATTAGTCATAGCATTTCCTTAAAATATAAGTTTTCTGTTGCTGTAGCTCGATGCAGCAGTACTTCAATTTCAAAATCAGAAACTTACCCAGAAGTTAGAAGCTCAAAAGGTCGAGATTCGTGCTCTGCATTCCAAATTATGTAAATTAAAGGAGAAACAAAACTTACATGAGAAGACTTTGGCTGTGGTTAATAATTCATGGGAAGAGGTATTAACTTTTGCTTGTTTTTCCATTAGTCTCTCTCCCGCTCTTTATATATATATATATATATGCAATTTTAACTGCCACATGCTTATTGTTCTGGTCAGTTATGATTGTAATTTTTGTTCCACTTTTATACCAGCTGGTTGATGACTTGGAATCACGTTCTAATCACATAAAAGACTTGGTGACAAGTGGACGAGGTTTTGAACAACAAATTGTCAAAGATGGTGAGAGATGCCTTGACTTACACAGGATCTTCCCCCTTTTTTTTCTGTTTCCTCCTAATCCCTCCTAGTAAAGATAAAAATAGTTTTAGCCCAATAAAGTAAAGGCACATTTTCATTTTCGAAACACGTTCTACATATAAATAACTCTCATGTATTCACCCAATTTTCTGATATGTGTCATATTGACATATTTGAATCGTATGACTTTGACCAGTCACCAATATTTAGTAGTTGTCCCTTGTGTCACAGCCATGTGTCCATTCAAGGTTCGGCAAATTTGATAACGAATCAATTACCTCTTCCACTTTTCTTTGTTTTACTCATAAGGACCTATTTCTTCATCTCCATTTATTTCGTCTGCTTTCTTTCGTATTTTTACTTCAAGATGATGCAAGATCTGAGTTTTAACTCTTACCTGAGTTTGATATTATCAAATAAGATTGATCTAGTGGATGTTTCTTTGTATGATACACATGGCTTGCTATATATTTATTTTTCCCTATTGATTGATTTCTATTGATGATTAGAGTTTCCTTGAATCTTCGATAATTTATTTTGAGGGTGTCAACAACATTCAAGATGTGTTTCTGAACTTTTACCGAATTGCAATTAGTTTTAAATAAGCCTCTACTTGGTTTATATTGATCCCTGAAATTGATACCTCTCACGGGCCAGGAAATGTGTTGAGATTCTGAGATAAATAATTGTTATATCCTGAGGTTTCACGTTCCTTTTTATCTACTTCTGGGATTTTCTGTTCTGTGCCTCAGCACATGTCTTTTAGACCTTTCCTTATCTATATTCTTATTCACATCTCTTAATTTTTTTAAATATATTTGTCACCGGTTTGTCTATTAATGTTTTGTCCTCATGCGGACGTGTGAATTAATTGATAAAGTGACAAATATCTCAGGTTAAATTATGCAATCTTTATGACTTTTTTATAGTAGCCAACACCATATTTGAAAATCCTTTACTGCCCTGTCTACTGGCAATTATATACCTAATGTTTTCTAACGCCTTCAAGAATTGTTTTTAGATGTTTGCAGCAACCAGCATCTTTTTTGTTCAAGAGTAGTGTTTTTCAACTGTTTTTCATAATTTGTTATTGCATATATTTAAGATCTCTCTCTCTCTCAAGGTACCAAGACTGAGGAAAACACCCCCATCTCTGTAATGATTTGTTTGATTGGTGTTTGATTTAATCCTACTGAAATTTTATGTTTGAGGTTTCTACTAATCTTCTAAATCACATTGATTATGTCTTTTTATAACTTTTTCTCCATTATTATCTTCTCTGGTATAGTTCCGCAGTGGGAATGCTATTACCATGAGATTCCTGGGTTATATTTATCTTCAAATACTGGTTAAACTAGTATATAGCAACATGTGAAACAGATGACTCTCCTGCATTTTTCATTTTGAACTTTGTTAAGTTGACCGGTGAACTGATGTATGAAAATCGCGTTTGCTGATGAAGTTATATTATTTGCTTCTCAGATGGTGATTCACCTCCTGAGAAAGCTTTTTTAGGCCGCCTCTTGGAAATGGGCGCAACTGAAAGTAGCTCAGCTGGCACAACCACAGATCTGACTGAAGATGATAGGCAAATTGATGGTGGAAAGACAGAGAGAATATTACATAAAACGGCTAATGTGTGTGAGGATTTGGGTAAGCTGAAGAGTAGCTTGTCTACAGCATGTTTCAACGTGCTTCCATCTGATGGTAAGACCATACAAGGAACAAGCATGCAGCTTTGAAGCTTTTGAATATAGATGACCAATTTCTTATCAGCATTCTAGGCGAGTATCTTTGATTGCTTCATTTTTTTGTTGTCATTTTCTTTCTTTTCTATTCTCATGTCGCAGGATGGAGCCAGCAGGGGTTATCATGTGATTTGTTGGCGGAAGTTAAGAATCTAAGACTGGCAGTGAGAAGTATTCACTTGAAGCACAAATCACTGGCCGCTGAATTTCAGGGCCATCGAGACACTGACACAAAGAATAATGCTGATCTAAAATGTTTGAAAGGTATTTGTTTTTTCTGACTGAAATATTTACTTCTATAGGTATCTACCACTTCATTTTGTTACAGTTAAGCATATTGGTATTCTTTTAGTACACAATTCTCTTCAATGTCTTTGACTGGTATCTTTCGGCACAAGCTTCATGGGGCTAAGTACTCAGCTAAAATTTAACTGGGTTCCAGGTTTCACCGTGTTGAGTAGCTAGTGTACTTATTTTGTCTATACTTGTATTTGTATCCACTTGTAAAAATTAGAGGGATTTTGTTTTATACTATTGATTTTAGAAGACTGGTCCTCAGATATCTTGCATAGAAAGTGGAAGTCGTTTGTTTCAATTCATGCTGGTGGAAGTACATGTTGCTCACAACAAATCTTCATCAATGTGTGTAGATTTGGTTTCAGGAAATTTTTTTGGGTGCATTTGCTTTCTTGAAATTGTTTATGTACTGATGATTCCTTTTTTGTTATTTGTGAAGTTGCTCAAGTATAAAATCTTCCTCTTTTATATATTAATTTCTCTCCCGTTACCTGCATATATCTCTTTAATTGTATTTGCACTGCTAAAGATGTAACAACTCTTGAAGTAGGTAGAACATTTGGATTTGAGTATTTATCAAGTTGATTTCGAAGCACATGCAAGTTGTCTTTTGCAACCTTTATATGAGTTCTTTTCGAAATATGCTTCCACATCTGCAACATCAAGTATTTATTCCCCTCAGGATGTTTATTATTCAAATCTTTTTACCAAATTGTTCAGAGAGCAAAAATTGAATATTGACTTTATTTTAGGAAAAAAGAATCAGCTGGACTTGGGAAATCTGAAGGCTAGGTCATTAAAGAGCTTGAGTGAACGGATTTCAGATCTTTAGTTTTCTCCTTTGTTACAGTTGTTTGTGTTGATATTTTTTGCAGTTTTTGAAGAGAGAAAATGTAAACGATCTCTCTGTATCATCCCTCTTCCCCCAACCCCCCAAAAAAAAGGGGAAAAAAAAAGAAAAGAAAAAGAAAAATATTTTTCAGGTAGCATTTACTTGTCAACAGTCTTTTGCCGCAACTTGTATCCTGTATGCATTCTCTGAACCTTCTTAGCAGTTTGTACACTTTTATGACCGAACTTATGGAGAACTACAGGGAATCTAGTTCATGTCACTTGCACAGTGCTATTAAATGATTTGAAGAATCATCCTCAAGATTTTCTTGCACCTGTTTTTTTTAGAAGACTATTTTCAAGTTTGCCTTCTTCAGTTATTTGGAGTGGCAAAAATATTCTTGTAGCTGACCCCTAATTTTTTTTTTTTGAATAAGGCTTAGTTGTGCTTCTGCTGTAATCTTTTATCTTATTTGGATAATCCATTATATCTGCTGGAAAATTAGGAAGAACATTGCCATATTTGAAATTAAAAAAATATTAAGAGTGTACTTGGGGGCTTACTTTGAAGTCTGCTTGTGATGTCATCTATACATCAACTTCCTCGATCCTGTTCACCACTTGCTTGATGCAATGTACATTATACTGGTTTCTCTAGAAGTGTGGTTGCTTTTTCTCGGAAACAATACTGTCTGTTTGAGGGTTTTTTATAAATAAATTTTCTTTAAAATGTGCTGACCTTGTATTATTCGTTTTGCATGATCTCCAAATTGTTTGGTAAGCTTCATTTATGCTCTAAATGTCCTCTTGAGAGGTATCGTAACTGACATATTTTGGTTGTACATATAAAGGGGAGTTGGAGAATTCGATTTCGGAATTGGAAGAAAGCAACCGTAATTTGGCAATCCTAAAAGTCGAGAGAGATTTGGCAAAAGGAGCATCCTTTCCCATACTGAATCGACGAAACAAGCACGTCACCAGTGATGACACTAGCAACAAACAAGACGATCTGCTACAGATGGAGTCGATACTCAAGGATTTATTGGTATTCACCTGCACTCTGTTTCCTCTAGCTTATATGGATTATATTTCCACTTGTAAAATGGTCTTAAGATAATTTGCATACTTTGTGCAGAACCAATCCTCTTCCCGACTACAGGAACTTAGACGTCTTCATGAAGATAGGATAAAGATATTGAGGCAGTTATCAAATTTGCAAGTTAATTTTCTTTCTTTCTTTCTTTCGTGTTTAGATTGAAATTCGTCTTATGTGGTGTTTTCTGACTATGTTTTTACTCCTACTTCTTTTACTAGTCTATAAACTGGTTTTTGTTTGACAGAACAATCTGAAGAATGTCAAATGTATTTGTTCCTCCCAAGCATATTTCCTGCTTAAAGATCAACTTGAAATGTCTAAAGCCAATGTACTTCAATATCAAGCTCTTTATGAGAAACTACAGGTTGTTACTGGTTGGTAGTTTCAATTTTAACTTCACTTTCTGGTTTTTGAAGAGATTTGGTCTCTGTCCTGACTCAACAACTCAATTCAGGTTCAGAAGGACTGTCTTGCTTGGCGGGAAAAAGAAATTTACATGAAAATTGAATTGGTTGACGTTTTATGTCGATCTTCGATGGTTGCCGAGTCTAGAATATCTGATCTGGAGACAGAGATTACAAAATGCATAGAAGAACAAAGGCTAATTGAAGCCAAGCTGATGGAGGCGTCTAGAGAACCTGGTATTCCCTCATATCTCATGGCGTTCTTGTTGCTTCTCTGTCCAAGTGTCAACACAGCTATATTGATTTGATTAACCTCAGGTAGGAATGAAATCATTGCGGAGTTCAAAGCCTTAGTTTCTTCATTTCCTGAGAAAATGGGTAACATGCAGAATCAGTTAGTTCAACACAAGGAGACTGCTTCTTATATTCAATGTTTGCGTGCTGATGTTCAATCTCTTACCAACATTCTTGATGGCAAGGTCGGATTTGTTATACTTGCAGTCATTTTTTTAAAATTATTTGTCACGCTGGTTAAAACCATTCCTTAAATATGTATAGGCTAAGGAATTGGACTCGTCATCCAGATCTGCTGAGCAAAATGCTGAAATACGGAAATTACAAGCTGTGGTATGATTTTTGCCTTCTATGACATAAGTGTGTGGCGACATGGCTCATGTTATATTACGTTTACTTGTCAAGCAATCCTTTTTCGCGACCTAAGGTGCAAAAAAGAATGTACTCTTTTATATGATTTATTCTTGCTGCTCTTGGCCCAAAAAAATTTATGTAACAGTGCCATTTAATGGAATGAAAAGAAGGGTCTATAAGCCGTGGCTCTGTAATAGAATCTGCTGTAGGTCATCTAACATTTATGGCACAAACCCACTTCGACCAATTCATACGTAATGTTAGCAGTCTGATGCATTATCTAGGAATATTTTATCTGAAACATGTAATAGCTATCATGTATCCCTATATCCCAGTTCTATCTTTTGACGTGGACAACAAGGTCTTGCTGATCAATATTTAAAATGAGGGCTATTTTAATTTAAATGTTTTGTAATTTAACTTTGATGTCTTGGTGTAGGTCCATGATTTAAAGGAAGCTGATTCAGACTTGAAGCTTTTTTTGGAAATGTATAGATGTGAATCGATTGATTCAAGGTTAGCATTTTCTTAAAATGTTTTTGTTCTGATCGTATTCAGATAACTTTTTTCTTTCTTTCTTTCTTAAATTGTTCCGGTTGAAGGAACGCGCTTATTTCAGTAGTAATCATCGAGGAATTCCAATTATCTAGTGCTGCAACCTTCATATTACAGTCTGCAAATTTCCTGCTACTTATTATTATTATTTTATTTTTCTATTTTTTATTTTTTCACTTTACCTAGAGTATGTGCTTTCCCATTTTGATTAGCTGACCACATCCCCGCTTTTACCCAATAGAAAATTGGAGTTGGTGAGTGGAATGGTTTACTAGTGATCAGAAGCATAGTGGAAAGCTGAAAATATTAGGCCCTTGTTTGGTAGCAATTTTTCACTCCAAAAAATCAATTTTTTCTTGTTATTTTATTATTTCAGCCGTCATTTTTGAATTCTTCACTCACAAGTGGGACCCACTTTTTTCTCTAACTATCAAAAAATCAATTCTCATAATCACTACTGAACACCCTAGATAAAACTTCATTTCATGATGATTTTACAGTAAGAACCAACACTATTCATAGGATGGGGGTGTCACGTTGTGATATGTATTGGACCAAGACACTGTGGTACACGTGTTCCCAAATTCTATATATATACACACACACACACATACATATATGCATACATACATACATACATAGAAGGGAGACTTCCTTGACATTCTTTTGCCATGGTTTTAACATCCATGTGGCCTGTCCCGTATTATTCATATATAAATTTTTTGATTTATAACACACGAGGACATTTCCTGGATACGACAAGGACAAGAGTCCCATTTTCTATATTGTTGAATGTAAAGTTGGAAAAGTCGAATTATTATAAAATTTGTGTCAGAAAAGTCATATAATGTTGGAAAACCTACAATCTATTTGTATTTTTTTCTTTCGTCTAGTAAATTAATAATACAACCCAAAGTCCTCTTAGTACTACAAATAACAACTAATTCAAAATACTCCACCTTGCAAAAATCAAAATTAAAGATAAAAGAAATATGAAGTTATATTGAAAAACAATAAGCACAAAAAAAAGATTAGAAATGTCATTTTATTAAAAGAATACAAATTGTCTTGTCCATGAAGTGTCTGTGTCATGCTTTGCTGAAAAATCATGTGTTGGTGTGTGTTCGTCGTGTCCTTATCCTTGCTTCAGTGATTACACCTCTAACTGAGTCATTTAGAGCTTTCCTTTTGGTGTTGATTTGTGAATTGTGTGACTGGGTGTGGTATTGATATCATTACTAATAGAAGTAATTTTTATAATATAGCGGGAATTTTGGAATTTTTTCCAGCATAACATAAATGGCATTGCACTGATAAAATGTTTATCATTAGCCACTGGTATATCAGTAGCATGTGCCAGTGAATTGTGTTGCCGGAGAAGAGAAGTCATAATTGGCACATGTGGCCAGTTGATGGTTGACTCCTCCTCTTGGGTCACTTTCTTTGTGCATACAATCGGTTACATATTGGTGCTTTCGCCTCTCTTCTTTTTGGTTATGACATGAAGTTTATGTATGAGTGTCCTCACAAGTTGTAGAAGCTCTGGAGGCTTTCTATTTCAATTGCTTTCTATGTTTCTTGATTTAGTGGGAATATTATTTACTTTTAATTGTTTTTTGTCCTTTATTCTTCATTTCCCTTTTTTTGAAGCTTTGAGGTTACTTATCCTCTTTCTTAGATTTTTATCTTTACATACATGTTAACTTATGATATTATGCATGAGTTTTAGCAGATTAGAAACTTATCTTGGTTGTCCCATCTCAATTTGAAATCCCCCACCTCCTGATATAATAAAAAGTTATATATATTAATTAAGAATAAAAAGATTCAGAGGTAGAATAGTCAGCAAATTGTGTCTTTTGCACTTTATATCAAAATAAGAAGGCTTTTGTGGGTATTAAATATGAAAATGCTTGATTACACCACTGATTTTTATGAATGTTTTCAAAGAGAGTTTGTAAAATGGTAATTTGCCACTCTATGAAAGGCTCGTGTTACTCTCTTGTCATCATAGCTAATTTTGAGTTATAAGATCTTTCCAGATGTGTTTTAATTATTCGAACCAAAATTTTCCTGAATCAACTATCTTGAACCTGAGTGCTTTCTGATCTCGATCTGTTGAATGTAGGGAAGTTGATGAAGCCAGAAGTTCTGAGATCAAGGCTTGGTCACATGTTCAGAGCCTGAAGAATTCTCTTGATGAGCACAATTTGGAGTTGCGAGTTAAAGCTGCCATTGAAGCTGAGGCAAAAGCCCAGCAAAGGTTAGCCACTGGAGAGGCTGAGATTGCTGATCTGAGACAGAAGTTAGTTGCCTCTAAAAGGTCTGTTCCATGTTTTGCTGATTTTTGTCTAATACTTTAGCCTTCTATTCTTTCTGTGTGTTGAATTTTAGATGTGATTTAAGGTCGTGTTTCCGTCTTCAGATTTCCCATCTTTGGCTCCCATTTTCTCTAAATCTTTCTTTGACGGGTAATGGATCTTGAATAATTGTGGCATTTTCTGGTGTAATTCTGATAAAGAATTGACAATATTATCAGCTTCTTTAGAGTTTATATTTTCTAATTACTGGATGTTGGGAATTAACTTATTTTTAAATTCAACTGGATAGTTTTTACCATTTCATATCACATGCTTTAATTTGAAATTTCTGGTACATAAGAACGTATACCTAAGATTTTGATCTTCTTTTCATTCCTATATGATGCTGGCCTTCCTGTGTTTTATGGATACATGGGGGGATATGAAAATCTTGAAAAGAGGACATGAAATGGCTGGGATGCAATTATGTAACCTAAGTTGAAGGAGCACAGAAGAAGTAACAACCATGAACTCAGTCATCACAATTGGATTATGCATCATAAAAAGGAGAGAAGAAAAATAATTTAACAGGTAAGATGAGAATTGACATAGATAGAAAGATTTGGGAGTTCTGTTATCAGGGGATAATTTTGATGAGAAACTGGAAGTTGCAATATGGGTTGGGTGGGATGGAGAATGACTGATCATGTGGTGACATTAAGAGTATTTTGTTTGAAAGTTGACGAAGTTTGAGGTGTCAATGGAAATGGGAAGTTGGTGAATCTAGATGGTGGTAGAGGTGATCATATCCGGCAGCGGTCAAAAGAGGTGGCTAAGCACTGAGAAGAGAGAGATGAGTGATGAGGGAAAGTTGAAAGTGCACTGTAGAGTTGTAAAAAAGTGTCAGGCTGCCTGGAACGTGAAAAACCCTCCCTATAAGGGATATCTCGTGGGTCTTGTTTTTATGTCAAAATAAAAGATCAGGCAGAGAGCTTGAGAGTTGGGACACAGCAAAATGCAATGTCCCACTGGGAGTTTGGACTTTTGCACAACCCCAAGATTTTCAGCTGAGAGCAACAACTAGCTTTCTGCCACATACATATATATTTGTTTTTCAAAAATAAAATAAAAATCAGAAAAGCATTTGACACCTGGAATATTGTTTAAACTGGCTGGTCTGTTAAAAATTGCAGTGCACCAGTTTGTAGCTTACCATCTTAACTTCTACACTTCTGTATATTTCCTTTGATCCCACAACTTTAATTCCAAAATGTATAAATGTATCCTAAAAGTTGCTGGTTGTTTCTATTGCTTGTATCCAAATCCTGTCTGATATGTGTAATTCGCATATCTGACACACGTTGAAGCGTGTCAAGCGTGAGATTGTGTCCGAGAGTTAACAGACAGATATCTTCTCTTTTAGCATTGAAAGTGTGTGAAAGCTGGCTTGAGTTAAATGAACAAGAATAATTACTTAAAACTTGCATATAATGTCTCTTGGTAAAATATTCACTTCAGCAGGTCTAAGTTGCTTCTGTTGCCTTCTGAGTATTCTGAATGATTGTTCATCTATGAATATTTCAGAGAAAAATCCAGGCTTTCTGATGTCCTAAACTCCAAACATGAGGAAACAGAGGCCTATCTTTCAGAGATTGAGGTTTCTATTTTATCAAACTTTGTTCAGATGGATGACTCCTTGTTTAAATTTCTCAAATTGGCCTAAACTTGTTGCCATTCTTTTTCAACAGACCATTGGACAGGCATACGATGATATGCAGACTCAAAACCAAAAGCTTTTGCAGCAAATCAGTGAAAGGGATGACTATAACATGAAGGTCAGTAATCAACCGGATTTCAACTAAATGGAAATCTTTCCAGCTTCAATTTGTTTGATCTTAAAGTAAAATTTATATGATTTTTTCTTCATCTGTTTCTCCCATTTTGATTAAAGGATTGCCAACAGAATCTTGTGACATGAACGCACTTAATTTTGTGCTTGATATATACTGAGTAATTCGCTCAGTAATTGCTCAACTTCAGTGACTGATTGTGCAATATATTATATAGTTTTCATTACACATTGGTTTTTTTTTCTTTCTTTTTTTTTTTTGGCCTGTCTTAGATGTTTCATTTCTTATTTTTTTGTGGTTGTCATGTGCCATTCATGTCACCAAGTACATGGCTGTGCAGACATAACCTAGGGCTATGATGCAACCAATATCCATGATTTTATTGTCAAGCTGTTGATCTTTGCTTTAGGATCTGTTTCTATCGTTTTGCTTTTCATACTCCTTTCAGCTGCTGGGAGTTTATACATGCAACAATATGATGATACTGCCTCCTGACTGTTGCCTTAAGTCATTTCTTATGTCTGTTGATACTGGATAATGTCCAATAGCTTACTGTCTCAGCCAGATATTATTTAATGATCTTGTTTTTTCTTTTACCACTTAGTTTATGCTTGTTTATTTTCTCATACTGCTTAACTTGTTTCTTGGTCATAATCTGCACCTTGATATTAGAGATCAAGAATACATATTTCTTAGAATTCTTTATTGCTGGCATAATCATAAACTTAGGTGACATGAATTTCTGTATTTTTAACCTAGCTACACCGAATTGAGTATTTTCTTGTTTGGAGAAAGACGCCAATTCAAACAAATATTTATTGTTTGTTTAGCTTGCCTGGTGGTTCTTTTAAGTGGAAGTGGACTAGAGTCCTTGTATATTGCTTTTCACTTTCTGGGCTGTGTAGTACCTGTAAAGCTTTGAGGAGAAAGCTCTTTGAGCTTCCCTTTATTCATTTTGAAGCCAAGGTCTTGGGCCATAGAGAGTCAGCCTGCTCTTTTTGAAGATTCCTGCACCCATGGGGATATGGCAAGCAGGCCTTTCTTTTTGTTGGCCTCTCTCATGGTGTTAACCTTGTAGTAACATTTTTGTCAAAATTGATTGATCCCCGATTTAAATTTTGGAGATAGCAGGGTAAAAGAAATTGGAGGGAAAAGGAGAACACAATCCAAAAAAGTGAAATCCCAAGCTTGTTTAATTGTCCAAGTGAAACAGCGAGGAAAATGAATTTCCAATTGGCTTTCATTTGGTCGGTTTCCAAACAGAGAAGAAGACACATTTGAAATGTAATAAAAACATACAGATATTTACGTGGGCTATGTAATTTCCTTGCTATGTCGCACTTCTCCTAATCTTCTATGCAGGTACTTGTTTTCTTCAAAACTATAGAAGCGTTTGAGATTTTCCGAAAGTAGCTTATCTCACTATTTTCTCTCAAATATGGAGAAGTTTTTGACCTGGTATTTGCATTTGTTTTCCTCACTAAATCCTTATTTCAAACAAAGCGTCATTGTTTATATTTGTAAATGTTAACGTGAGAGAAGAATCATTGTCAAGGTTTTGTGACTTGCTGCCTCATTTGCTGTGTAGAAGCTATGCAACAATCTTTATTGATCATCCCCTTACTCCTCACCCCATGAAATATGGGAAACACAAATATATTTTAGCTTTCAATGGATTTTAATTTTGGCGTGTCATCTAATTGGTATTACTGTTCAGCTTGTTTTTGAGGGAGTGCATTCAAGGCAGATGGGAGATAATCTACTTATGAAAAAGCGTTCCCTGGAGAGAGCCATACAACAAACCAAGACATCTGATGATTTTTTTGAAACGAAAGTAGCTAGAATTGAAGATCAGGTAATATGAATTGCTCAATTAAATTTAAACTTTATGACACTGCTTAGTCCAATCAAAACTGTTATTATTATATATTTAGAACTCATCATTGGTAATATTTATTTGCAGTTGAAAGCCTACTTGGATCAAATTCAGAGACTCACAGAAGATAGGGTCCGAAAGATAGCTACTTTTGAAAATACCCAAAAGAGACAGTTAGACGTGAGAAAGTCCTCTCAGCAACTGATCGACACTCTTGAGGAAGCACAAGCCAAGGCTGACAGGGGTCGACTGGATCTTGCCGAGCTGCAGATAGAGCTAGAGAAAGAGAGGTGGTTGGAATTTCTCTGTTATGCTTTTCTAGCTTACTTACAACTAGAGAAAGAAAGTTTGCATTTTTCCAGTTATGTGGAGGTGCTTTTTATTTTTCTTTGTTTTTGGTTTTTGGTTTTTGGTTTTTTTATTTTTATTTTTTTTGTTTCTTAAAACTTTTCTCCTTACTAGATTTGAGAGAAAGAGAGTAGAGGCAGATCTGGAAACTGTGAGAAGGAAGGCCGAACAATTGAAGTCACATGCTGACGGTTCGTCTGAAGCTGAAAAGCTTAAGCAGGAACTTGGGGAATACAAGGAAATACTGAAGTGCATTGTTTGCCATGATAGGAGAAAAGAGGTATGTCTTCAATTATCTTCGTTATTCTTCCATAGTCAACCACATTTCAGTCATGGAAGAAAAAGTAGCATTTGCAACATTGCTGATTTGTGAGTTGGGAGGGGATTCAAGGTTCAAATTACACGTTTATCCCCAAACTTTCCACCTCTTTTAATGACTCGGGAAACTAAGTTGATAAGGTCTTTTGGTGTTTATAGTTGGTAGGCCACTGGGGTAACCCTGCTCATAATGTTTTACCATATATCTTCTTAAAAGAGTAAATCCGTTTGCTCAGATGCTATAATTCTTGAACTAAGAAGTGTTCTTTTCAGGTGGTTATCACAAAATGTTTCCATCTGTTTTGCAATCCTTGTGTAAAAGGAATTACTGAATCGCGTCACCGCAAGTGCCCAGTATGTGCAGCAAGTTTTGGGCCTAACGACGTCAAACCTGTATACATCTAACCAGGAGTTGGAGCTTGGCAGTGATAACTGCACTGCCTCAGATGCATTTCAAACCAGACTTAGTGGACAATGTTCACATGTATTTATGTACTTAGATATGCTGAGACCAAAAGATTCATAGCAGGAATTTCTAAAAGCTCCTCTTCCATCCATTGCAAATCAGGGCCGCGGTTTCGCATTTCTCTTGAATTTTATGTTGTATATATATTTACCGCTCTTAGCTATATTGGATACTTTTTAACTTGCTACATTGCAGTGTTAGGCATGAAGTTTTGAGTGACCATTTCATTAATAAAAATTTCGACCCTAAGCCCCATAGAAAGAGTGTTTACAATTCTGACCATCGTGTGAGGGAGGGAGGACAGTTCCAGAACTAAGGAGCATTAATTGATTTTGGCGCCACAGTTCAATTTGTTTTTGAATACTTATTGTTTTTAGTGTGATTAGATGATTGAAATGTAACTTGGGATTCTTAATATGTATGTGTATATACAATTCCCGTTACATGATAGTAATGAAATTTTTTGGTCATCTATGGGGATATTTGTTACTTCGTTTGCTTGCATCGTTCTTGATTTTAATTGGATTGGTCACATTGTTTAACCTAGACGGGCGTTATTATTATTCTTCCAATAATAATGAAAAACTGGCATTTTGAAGGATTTAACTCGGCCGGGTTGGGCTGATTGAATCCATAGTAATACACAAACAATAATGGAAAAACTGGTCCCTCTTCATTCCAGTGAAGTATCCACTCAAGTCTTGATAGCAATGAATCAAAATACTATTAAAGAACATGAAAACCCAATTGGATCAAGCTGTTTGGGCATGTCTAGTACCCTGTAATTAAGGCATTGTTTGCATTGATGCATTAAGTTAGTTGACCAGTCGCTTTCTACTCAGCTTTCTAGTATCTATTCACAAATGGACTCTTTTCACCCAAAAAATCAATACTTTTGGTAGTAGACTATTGTATATAGTGAAAAAAAAATAAAAATAAAAATTGGTGACGATTTCTGATTCTATCTAGTCGAGCCTTGGAAGCTCTGATCCCAGTAGGACATCATAACATATCTATACTTCCAAGCCAAGAGCAAAACTGTCTCTACTTAGAATTTGTCGGATTCGAATGGTAAATACACATTATAAAATTACTACCTTTGGACAAGACATTGGATTCTTCAATCTTTAGAAAACGTACCTTTGATGTGCAAAATTAGATTTGCTATGTACAGTTGTTACTGTATGGAATCTTGGCATTTGGAACCTAAATAAAAATGATCTTCTCGGCCTAAAAGTTAAGAGGATGTCAATTTGAGTATATAATGTTGCCCAAATAATTAATTTTATCTTTGAAAATGACATTAATCTTTATATATGCCACTTTGACCAATGAAGCATTGCAATGTGGCTAAATGATTGGGGAATAGACTTCAAGGAGATAGTGATGGAACGGTCACTTCCTTATCAATTATAAAAGTATTTATAAATAGTGGGTCTAAACTTTTTACATTTTGTTTAAAATTTCTTTAAAAGTAAATAAATTCAGATTTGTCTATTTATTTTATATAACTTTTTTAAAATACTAGTTAAAGTTAAACGTGCATTGCACATAATATTAAAATACTTTATAAGTGATAGAAAAATAATATTTAATAACGTTTTGTTATAGGATTTGATGAGTTTTGGACGAATTAAAAAAAATAAAATTTAGCACAGAAATTTAAGAGAAGAAAATTATACCCTCAAAACTCAATTTCTATGATTCAAATTTTTTTAACGATGAAATACTATGAATAAGCAATATTTTTATATTACATTTGATACGTAAAACTTAATTGTTAATATATAAATTTAAACACTCTTTAAAATTTTCAGATATATGAATATTAATAAATTTATCTATAATAACTCTAGATTATATAATTCAAAATTCATCAAATGAAAATTCATTGAATCTAGATTAATGTGAATGTTAATTAATTGAGAATTAATAACACAAATTCCATAAATGACAATAATTTTGTATTATGTATTACATATCAAAAAAGAAAAGTAAGGTACTATTGAAATAATTGAATTATAGAGGAATTCTCCCTTGATGTGATATTTTTATATATTATAGATGTGTTAGTTTAGTAAAATTGTTATCGGGTTGTAAAACATTTTTGAGGATCATAATTTTGCAGTTTTGCTCTCATTATTAATCCTCAAACTTTCATTTCCAATATCATTGATTATTTCTCCGATCAAATTTTGACATATTTATATAATTTTACAAGAAATAAAATTTTCATCATAATTGGACGTGTGAGGAAAGTCGTCGTAGGGTGAAAAAGCTGATTTTTTTCTTCAATTTATTGAAGTTAGGATTGAACAATTTTTATCTTTTCAACTATTTAATCTCTCTTTTGAGCAGAAAATGTATTTAGTGGGGTTTAAAAATCAGATTTTTAGCGATTTTTATAAAAGTTGATTAAATATATGATTAGAAGTGTAAGTTTCATGAAATATATAATTAAAATTAATTCTTAATTTGGACTTAGATTAAAATACACGAAACATTATACACTCGAGTAGCAAAAATTTAGGCAAATTAAGAACCAAGTCCATTAAAACCTTGCAGTCAATTCTTATTCATCTTCACATGTTTACTCTCACTCTAAAGCACATACATACATACATATACGGGGGTGGATGGTGTTTCTGCTCTTTATTTTATATTATCAAATTACCAATGTGCAGTGGCTGCTGATGGGGTTATTGCCAGTAGCCGTCCCATGGAAATGAATCGTCAAGCCGGAATCCAATATCGGCTGCTGCTCCAGCTAGCTTCCATGAAGAAGCACGGTAAGAAAATCCGACATTCAGGTATGTTTCATTGAAGCAAAGATCTGGGAGGTCGAAAAATGTGTCGCTATCATCCACGGTTGAGCAAGAATTGGATGCTTCTAAATTTGTTGAAGAATCAGAATTTGGCGGCGGCGGCTCATGTGCTTCAGCATTGAATTCGCCGCCTGTAATTTGGTCGGGATATATGGTGGCTGCTGCTGCTTTAGCCGCGGCAGCTTGGACGTCTTTAGGTGAAGTGGTAACGGGGCGAGGAAGTTGGTGAGCCAAATGAGGGAAATTGAGATGAGCTGAGTGGCCTTTAATTGCTAAAGCCGCTACGTCGTGAGCTCGTGCCGCCATCTCCGCCGTGTGATATGTTCCGAGCCATATTCTTGATTTCTTCCTCGGCTCTCGAATTTCAGACACCCATTTGCCCCAACTCCGCTTCCTCACACCACGATAACTAATTGGATTATGCTTCTCATTGCCACCATTTTTACACTCTTTCAGGCTTTTCGTACTTTCTTTTTCATCAGTAGATGAGTAGTTTGAGGAAGAAACAGTCGAGCCATCGGACGAGACGGAGGAAATGGCGGTGGTGGTGGTTATGGAGGAGGAGGAGGAAGAAGCGTAGTTAGGTGGTAGACACTTCAAGTTGATATTTTGTTCCATATGATACAAATGTGTAGAGTATCGGGCAGCTAAGCAGAAAAAGAATGTGAAATATGATACATGTATAAAATAGGGAAGTAGGTTTTATAATAAGATTATTCTAAAATTAATATTTATTGAAATAAAGAAGCATGAGACTATATTTAGGGATCGTCTAACACGACTTCTACTTTTTGTAGAAAAGTTTCTTAGGAAATTTATCATATGTTAACTTTCTCTTAAAGTTCTTTTAATCAGACAAAATAATTTCAAAATTGCTTTTGATTTTTCGAAAGACATTTCAATCAAATGAGTCCTTAACTCCCCCACCCCCCCCCCCCCCGACCTTCAATAATGTACTTTGGATGTGCATTGAGACCATCTTGTAATCACTTTTTTTTTTTAATATCCAGGTATTCCAACTTTTACTAGACTAAATCCTACACCCCCAAAACCCTTGTCCCTAGAATTTTGGAGGGAATAAATCTCGGGTTATGCCTCAATTGGATCACAGGCTCTTCCCATTGTCTGTACACTTTTGCGCACAAGAGACCCTCCTCCACAGTGATTGCTCATACCAAATTTATTGGCCGCAGGTTCTCACCAAGAATCGAACTCTCCACCCTACCGCTGGAAGCAAGACAATGTTGATTGATCCACTAATTAAACTGTGCCCCGAGGGGCTTTAATCACTTTTTCTCACTCTACGTAACCTAGCGGTTTATTTGTGATGTTGATATGTGTAAATGAACGAATAAGACCAAACACATTGGTAATTTGGAGGCTCTTTACTCAAGGTTGGTCATATATCCCTTTTATTGAAAATGAGATAAAACGTAAATTAGAAATTTTTTATAATAGTTTAATTTTATGATCGAGTAACTACGTCGACAGTAGTTCGAAAAAGTAAAAGTAATCATGGTAAACTTGTTATGTGGATTTTGCTACGTGGGATGGAGACATTGATAGATGCGTTCAACATTCGTACAGTTGACCATTTATTTTCATAAATTCTATGGTAATTATTAAAATTGAGATTGGAACTGTGTACACTATTTATGCTACACATGGGTGATCACATGCCATTGGGACCAAACTTGACTAAAAATATGCTTGCTTTCATTCAATGCATTTTGGGAAACCAAAAAAAAAATAAAAATGTATTTTTAAATAGTAATATTTTGGGCTCCATTAAAAATACATTTTGACAATTTTTTTTGAATAGTAACATTCTGGACAATGTAGTTAAAAATAGGGCTAAATTAGACAAAATATTGATTTTTATTTGTATTATTATTATTATTATTTTTTTTTTCAAATTAAGGGTCTAGTAGTCCTCTGAAAATTTTTACAAAATTGTATTCACCTGAAAAATAACAAAATATTTGCTGACAAAAACTGTGTTTGGGCAGAAATATAATGGAAAAGTTAAACTAGTAGTTCAACATCAAGAAAAGCCAAATATCATGGTATGGAGTTATGTGCCACCCCAGCCCTCTCTTTAATTGGGAACATGAACCCATACTGTTGAGTCGCAAGTTATGCAGTATCGAATGATTTTCAGAAGTCGATCCAGAGAATGTTAGTGTTGTTTTTGCTTAAAACAAAAAGGTTGAATCCCAAATTTGAGGGTCCCCACTGCTCCATTCCTAGAGTTTGGTGAGGGAGGTAAATCGCGGGATGTGCCCCAACAGATCAGGGAACAAGAGTTGTCTGTACACTGCGCCTACAAGTAGTCCAATTTCATGTCTCAGTGATGTTTGATTGTTATAGGTTTGATTCTATGTTTTCTAAACTTTTGTACTTTCGAGGTTATTTTTCAGAAACTAGGAGTATGAAACTTGTGGAGCTTAATCTCCACGAATCGAGATTATTGAGAATTCATAAATTTTTATTAAGTCGTTCTAGTTTATTATTGAGAATAAGGCAAGATATTTAAGTTCTATTATTATGCTTGTGTTCATTTACCATTATTGACAATTTAAAAGTTACTATCCAGTATCCTGGCAAAATTAAACTTTAGTTTTAATCATACATACAAAATAGAATTCGATTTCAATGACTAACAGAGTAAATATTATATCGTTGAGTGACTAGATATTGACATTTTAAGTTTTGAACCACTTAATATATACCCGTAAATTTTGAAACGAAGCAAGCCCCTATTTGGTGTAGTCAACGATTAATTTTAATTAACATTTCGTAGTATTCACAACTTTTTATTCACACATTTCATTAACTTTTATCAAAATTTATTAATAATCTAATTCTAATCTATACAGAACATGGACGGCTAAGTTTTAACTCATCGTTATACATTTAAATAATAACAATTACAATAGAAATCCATATAGTAATAATAATCAGAAGAAAATAAAAGAAAATGTCCAAGAGGATAATATTTAAATACCAAAAAAAAAAAAAAAAAAGCCTTGAAATGGGTCTTGTAGTAGTTGGTATGAAATGGCAGTACATCTTGTCTCGTGCAGCTAAATTATAGAAGTACCTGCAAGCCCCACTCTATTCCATTGGAGCATGTGTTTTTTATTGTTTCTTACTGTATATGCATAAAGATTTAGACAATTAGGAGGCTGCTTTAACAAACTTTGGCTTAGCTCCCAAAAATTATTTGAATTAATTCATTTGTACGGAAGAAAGTTTCACATAAAATTGTCTTAATACTCCCATGATATGGGGTCGATCGTGAAAAAAATTGTCAAAAAATACCCCTCCCACCCCTCATGTGTGTGTTCTGGCAGACTTTCGTGAAAAAGCATTCCGTACATCAAGCAAATTTAAAATTATTTTGACTCCAATCATTGCATTATCTGGAAGAAATAAGAAATATGCAAAATGCCAATACAGTATTACAGTTGAAAGAGTAGTATTTGGAAAGTTGGACTCCTTTAGTTGTCTCCACTAGAAATATGATATATTCTTGTCCAATAGCATCTTCACCATTAATTATTAAATCTTACAACTACTCAATTTAAAATGACGCCCTAATTTTGTTCTTCGAGTGTCGACTTTTGAGGGACGAGACGATATAGAATATCGACTTAGACAAGTCCACACAAATACACTTGAGGGAGGTTGGTGTCACTCTAAATAAATACGGGCATTTACTCGTCGTACTCGTGTTTACTTATTTTTTTCCTATCTTTTATAGTTTTATTGAGTCTAATGTGTTGAGCATGTTTCAACTATCGAATTCTTAAATGTTAACTATACTCTAAACATCATCGAACTCAAACAAATTGAATCTTTTATCAATTAAAATGGAACAAAGATTCCCTTATGAAAAAATTATTATCTCTGTAAGTAAAATAATCATGATTGTATCATTCTTCTGTTTAAATATCCTGGTTTCATGGCATCATAAGAATCTTTATACCAAGTAACTAATAAATCTCTTAATTACAAGAATGAGGAGTTGTTGAACTACCTGTGTTGGTGTGTGATTCAATGCCACGTTTGATTTTATCAAACATTCTTCGCTTTGTAGATTAACTTAGAATGATCCAAATGTTAGGGTTTTCAAATTATATTGTATTTTTCTTTGGCAAACTACCACAAGACCATAATTTTAAAAATAAAAAAAGCATAAAGTATAATTTAAACGTGATGGCGTGGCCCTCATAAATTGAGATGAAAGTACAATTTTATCTTGAGCTAAATCAAATATCAGACAAACTTAAATGTCGAATGATGTTGTCGTGTCGAAGAGTACACACTCTCTCAAGCAATGTGACACACCATTAGTAATATGTAATACTAAATTATATGTGTTCCGAATATATCAAGAAAGTATTTGGCTTGCAATTGGTAGGTTATATACTCATTTTTTATGCTTGTCTAAACCAACAGTCCATCTGGTACTGAGTATCGGTATACTTTGATTTTGTAAAGATTTTTCTGCACAAAATCTAGGCATCAGCAAATGAATTCATTAATAATTAGAGTTGTACCCAAGTTTAGAAAAAATCATCAGATTCACGACGTTTATTGTTCGTGGTTTAGGGAATTACACCGAACCTTGTAAGAAGAAACACATATTGTCTAAATACAAGCTTGATGGTGAAATATGCATGAATGGCAAAGACTGCAATTTAATACACACCAAAGGATGACATCCATAAAATTATTTGTGGTGAACAACGCTGTACTGTAACCTAGCCACGTTTCTTGTGATTTCGTAGTTTACAGTAGTTTTGGGATTTATGTGAGATTGTGTAGCTAACTATTGTCATTGTACGGAGTTAATATGTAGATCGATCTAATGTGTCTTATAAAATAGGAATTTCACACTTATAATTCTGATTTTGCTCTAATATGTATAAGATTTTGTGTTATCTTTTCATCATACTGAATTATTGCAGCAACGTAAGAGAGCATAGTTTCACATTAAAGCGAATCTTTATAAATCTTGTTTGTTCTTGTATCTATTTTCCTTTTGCAACTTTATTGCCCTTGATGGTAAATTAGTTCAATATATTCCACAAACCAATTCATTTATAAATTTAAATGCAATGGCAGAATTTTGGGGTGCGTTGGTTTGCTGTTTTCAATTTTGTGAAATATTGAAAACGTGTTTGGTTCAGTACTCCTAAAAATGAATTTTCGAAAACAAGAATAAGCTTATATGGCGATGGATCTAATTTGTCTTCTTGTGTTTCGAGCTCTGGACCTTATAATAAAGAAAATGTGCTTCCAAAATTTTATGTGGGAAAAACGTGTTTTTATCAAATAGCACTTTACTTAATGGAAGCTATTTGCTGGATTGTGACACGTGGCTTCTGGATGACCATTAGATCTTATTATGGAGGCTTCTGATTTTATATCTTCCAAGTGATGTTTCACTGGCTGGATCGATTCATTCTTAGGATCAACTGTTCTTCTGCCCTCTAGAGAAAAAACTTCATTCTTCGTGTTGGGGTTTCACATTGAGTGAATTACCCAAACGATTACTGAACTTTGTAAAAGAATTCCACGGGGTTACTAAACTTTAAAAATCATCCAATTTATCATTGAACTTTATAAAAAAAGGTTCTCACGGGATTACTGAACTTTAAAAAGCACTCAATTCATTATTGAACTTTGCAAAAGGTTTCCCAGGGGTCACTCACCCAATTAATTGAGTGACCCCTCGCTTGGGAAACCTTTTGTAGTTCAGTGACCACGTGAAAACCTTTTGCAAAGTTTAGCGATAAATGTGGTGATTTTTAAAGTTTAGTGATCCCGTGAAAACTTTTTACAAAATTCAGTGATGAATTGGGTAATTTTTAAAGTTCAATGAGCCGTGGAAACTTTTTGCAAAGTTCGATGACCATTTGGGTAATTCACTCATTTCACATTCTTGAGTAATTAGAGTGTGTATATGTTAGAATCTCTTAGTTATACTCTTGATCGTAAGCCTATGATGCTTCTTTGAGTGATTTGAGTAGAGAATCTGTGTGATTCATGTGATCAGTATGAGTTGGTGACAGAACTGAGTGGTCTGTCGTGATTCTTGGTTAGAGGGTGCTTCGATTCAAAGTTTTGTTCAAAGATAAGTCTTTATTACTTCATCTTGTATTTATTTGCTGCCATATTTTTTACTTATAGTGCAACCGAACTTTATCCATTTATAATGGAGCTCAATAGGGGATTAAACGTTAAAAGCAATCACTGAACCTCTAAGGCTTTGGCCAGAAAAGTCCTTTGTGTTGATTTTTGATTTTTGCTATTTCTTTTATGAGGTTTGTGATTATTAGTTTTGAATCTTTGATTAATCTTGAGTGTTTCTCGAACTTTTCATGTCTTATAAATAGGAATTTCACACTTATAATTTTGATTTTGCTCTAATATGTATATGAATAGGAAATTGTCATTAAGATTTTGTGTTACCATTAAAAGGAGAGAAATGTTAGAGAAGATAGAGTGTATGATTTTCTTTTGTAATTTTTTTCATTATATTGAATTATTACAGTAACATAAGATAATGTAATTTCACATTGAAGCGAATCTCTATAAATCTTATGTTCTTGTATCTATTTTCTTTTTGCAACTTTATTGCTCTTGATGGTAAATTTGAGTTTTTAATTCTCAACAATATATCCCGTAAACCAACTCATTTATAAATCTAAATGTAGTGGCAGAATATTAGGGTGCATTTGGCTTGTTGTTTTCAATTTTGCAAAATATTGAAGACGTGTTAGGTTTGATATTCCTAAAAATGCATTTTCGGAAAAATAAATTAAAAAATAAAAATTTATAAATTCTAAAAAAGAAAATTCTAAAATTCTGAAAAACATTCTGAAGAGATAAAATTATCATGCCAGTAAGTTTTATTTTTATTTCATATATTTTGAACTCAATTTATTATTTACTTTTATAGAAAGAAAAAATATTGTAAAATTCATCAACTTTAAAATTTACATACTACTTGATAATATATTAACATAAAATAGTTCTATGTTTACTGAACAATCAAATTTCATGAAACAAAATATCATAAAACAAATTTTCAACATTTTAAATCAAAGGTGTTTTCTATTTATTTTATTTTGTTTTGAGAAATAATTTTGTCAAGATGGCAAACCAAATGCATTTAGCAATATATTTAAAACAGAACCCCCCACCCCCCCCCCGGGGGCCCCCTTTAAATGAATCAAAATGAATAACAGATGTAAGCTTTTATAGGAAATTCAATTTGGCGACGATGAAGGTGTAGACTTGGAGAAATTCAAGTAAGTATTGATCATAATCTGCTGTGATGCGGAAAGTTTTTTAAGGCCAAGAAAAATGCCCTTAAAACGCCAAATGTTTCTATTCCAACAGTTTAATATGTCGGGAGACATGAACAGTTGCATTTGTAATTTCTAATTGGCGGCATGTTTAAACATAAGGGTCCATATTATGGACAGCCACGAATCATTATTTTTTCCCTTGTCGCACTATACTTTAATCGTACTGAAAGTCTTCAAACTTTATTGATTGTCGTACTTACGTCCCTTTCGTTTAACTATTATTATCGACTTTCTGTTAATTAGCATATCTTGTTAGTAATTACAATTTTCGACAAAATCTTCATTATATAAGCATATAAGATTCATTTTCTCTATATAATTTTAAATAAGGAAAAAATAATTACAAAAGCTCGACAAAATATTTTTTCCTCATTTCAAAGCACGCTAATAGAATGTTTGGACATAAATCATCAAAAACAAGATGTATTAATGAAAGTTTGAGGATAAAAATGCAATGAAAAATGAGAACGTAATTGCAATAATAAACAAATATTGATGACCTTCAATACAATTAAAGATTAGTGCAATAAATAAAATGACGGTTACGTTGGCACAACATTTTTATTAGTTGCACTTGCACTACATTATAATTGTAGTTAAGGTCTTCAACTTTAGCTTATTTGAGCACTTATGTCTCCAATAATATTTTCGTCGAACTTTTATCCTCAACCTTGTATTAATTAGTATATCAAGTTATTGATGATGATTTTTGACCAAATATTATGTTTGATTACTTTGAAATGAGGAACAAATATTTTGTTTAACTGAATTTATTACTTGTTTAAAATAATGGACACATTAGTTTATTACGTTCTTTTAAAGGACTTTTTGGATAAAAATTATTATCAAAGACAGGATGTGTTAATTACTAGAAGGTTGAAGATAAGAATACGAGGAAAAATGTTAGGAATATAAGTGTAACAATGAAAAAAGATTGAAGACCCTAAATATGGTGCAACAAAATAAAACTATAGTGCATACATAATTCCTTGAACAAAAACTGTGATCTTAATATATTTAGCCTTGACATAAAGACATCCACAAATTAGACTAAACTTGTTGCATACGATTTCAAATTCCTTTTATGTCCATAATTCACAAACGAAATAATGTAGCTTTTTGTAGGATAATCGTAGTATAGGATAACACATCTTGTCCATAAAGACAAGATATGTTAATTAATAGAATGTTGAAGATAAGAATTGAACGAAAAATGAATAAAAAATTGGAGATATAAGTGTAACTATGAAAAAAATATTAAATACCTTTTTATACAATGAAAATATGGCACAACAAAAGAAAACTTTAGTGCATATGTCATCAGTGGCGGATCCAGGAAAAAATTCAATACGGGCTAATACGTATAAAAAAAATATTGCACATAAAAAAAAATTTACTTAATTTTTTTTAATGGACATTTGGGCTGAAGGGGACGGGCTGTAGCTGAATCCGCCTATATATGTCATTGACCAAAAACTGTGATCTTAATATATTTAGCCTTAACATAAGACATCCACAAATTAGACTAAACTAGTTGCAGACGATTTCGAATTCCTTTTATGTACATAATTCAAAAACGAAATAATATAGGTTTTTTTGTATGATAATTGTACGATAGGGAACCACCTTCTTTCGACAAAACACTATTCACCTTAGGTGAGGTTTGGCCTATTAATACGGGTGCTGGAAAAATACTTCATAAACACACACACTAAACACATTTTGTATGATTGATGATAATAATGACGATGATAATGTCCTTTCTTTCTTCCCAAATCTCATTACACCCAAAAATAGTATATCGATAGCAAATTCTATATAAATGCTTCCCATATTTGTTTATTTTTAGCCATTTTAATTCGTAGTTGAATCTTTAGATGTCTAAATTGTTCTTTCAAATGACTATCTGTTTACACGTGAAAAATCATATTAAACTTTAATGGTGTGTCCGTTGCCTTATGTCTTCTTCCAAAATGAAAGTGAACTTAGGTTTACAGTTAGACATGATCTAACGGACTCCAGAAAATGTCATAGTTTTTAAAAGATTTTAATTCAAATCAACGGGCTCTAAGTTTGAAAGGTTCTTTAAATTAATAATGATGTTATTCTACTGTTGAATCTTTAGATGTCTAAATTGTTCTTTCAAATGACTATCTGTTTACACGTGAAAAATCATATTAAACTTTAATGGTGTGTCCGTTGCCTTATGTCTTCTTCCAAAATGAAAGTGAACTTAGGTTTACAGTTAGACATGATCTAACGGACTCCAGAAAATGTCATAGTTTTTAAAAGATTTTAATTCAAATCAACGGGCTCTAAGTTTGAAAGGTTCTTTAAATTAATAATGATGTTATTCTACTATCAATTTAAAATTTCTGCAGAAACGTCAATTGAACTACTGCTCTTTCCATTGACGTTGCTGCTTGTGCCAAGAGTAAGCTAAGTTCATGTTTGTCATCTTTTAACAAATTAAATTACTTACTATAGTAACATTCTCCATCACACATTCATACAATAAAATATTTTACACACAAATCAATAAAATTTCTCTAAGTTTCAACCACACATTTTCTAAAAAATACTATTCAAAACTCTACATTTTCTCCCATAATGGAGAAAAACAAGCTCTAAGTAATTTTGCCATTTAAGATTCTAAGTATAGGAGGGAGCAGGGACAAGAATTTTGTATAATCGGTGATTTCAATAATTCTTCCAAGAACAAGTCAATCTTTGTTAGTGATTGGTGGTGGAAAAATAATTCCACGAAAAGTAATCCTCATCAATTTTATAATATGAGAGCTCATGTTGTTATTGCTATTGTAGATAACTTTCTTTCTTTCTCCCCCTTTCCCCCCATTTTCATTCGTTGACAGCAAATGAAATAAAGAAATATAAGTAGATCAACTTAAAAAGAAGAAGAAGAAGAAAAAAAAAAAAGAATAGATATTGTAAAGGTGGCACAATGATGCAAACTCAAGTTCTTTAAAACCCAGTTGAAAATATTTTGCAAAAACGTGTTTTGTGGAATGCGTCTTTACTTATGGAATGAAGGCCTGTGATCTTGCCACGTGTCAACCCCACTTTCCGTTGGATTGCTTGACCTTCTGGTGACTTCCATTTAGGCTTTCTCCTAGGATTAAACGTATTATACACACATTTGATTTTTCTCTCACTACCTCTTGAGTTCTTCGTCTCTTCCTTTTCAAAACCAGAAAAAGGGTCTTTCAATCTTCCTGTTTTGAGAATCTCTCGATGATAAACATTTCTTGAGTGATTTGTATGTTGAGATATTCTGATTTGTTCTTGAGTGAACGATTTGTAATAATCTGTAAGGTTGATTTCTTGTAATCTTGAGTTATTAAGGTCTGAGTGCACCGATTTGTACTCCTTGAATGCTTTGGTTCTGGTTTTCGCTTTGTGGCTACTTATTGTGACAGAAGCTCGAAGGATCTAGATTTACTGCCTTAGGCAATCGTCTAATGAAATTCATTTTTTCAATTCTTGTTTCTCGATTTCAGTTTACTGGATATTTTTATTGTATAAGTCGTTTAATCGTTTGAACCTCCTCTTAACAAATATCATTATGAGGATAATATAAGGATGCAACTTTATCAGCATTAGAAAGTGTTACGGAAGAAGAAGAAATATATATATATATATATATATATATATATATAAGGTTAGGAAAACATTATAGGGAAAATTTCTTTAATTTTTTTTAATACATTGATTCAACTTATTATTATTATTATTTTTTTATTTTTATTTTTATTTTTTTTTGGTAGAACTTGCCATCTTGGTAGATAGAAAAGTACAACAAAATATATCACTAGGCTATAGTTTAATTATAGATCAATTTTATTTCTTAAATAAGAATGTAAGTTAATGACCCAAGTAATTTGGGCCTCTTATTTAGACCAATATTGTTGTTGTATTTTAAAGGGCTATAGACCCAACTCAAAAAAAACAAGGAAGTATTTTGTTGGGTTTTGGAGTTTTAATTTTTCTTTTGAGGCCCCCTTCAAGTTGGAGGCCCTAGGCAATGATTTTGGTTACCTTGGGCCAAGGCCGGCCCTGATAGCCCTCCTGATATCACCCCAATGACAACCTCCCATAGGTAGTTGAAAGAGATCACACCACCCTGAAACATTCGTGAAGCTCAGTGAGTTTGTTAACTTTTAAAATAATGAATGATGGAGTGATACATATGAGATAATATCTTGATAAGTGTGTGATAACTCGAAAAACTTTTAAAATTCAACAGTATCAACAAATTCATCCCACCTAACCAGGATTTTTGAATTTGCATGCCTCTTCTATTTTTAGATGGGAGTATTTATAAATTTTCCTCAAGGCTTTTGGGCAATTCGATCATTATAGGAGAAATGACAGGTAGTGGCCTTATATTGAATAGCTCATAACTGATTCAGTTATAATATCATGCTTAACTCACTTGCGCATGTGCAATTCAAAAATGATTTTTGATAAGCCTGAATGGCAGAGTAGTTCGCCTACTTTGTGCGAACCTTTTACACTTGGTTCTCATTTTGCACCATTTTACGCCCCGCAAGCAGAAAGCAGGGTTCACGAGGTATATTTTTTTGGCTCAGCAACAATTCAAAAATATTCTAAAGAATTTAATAGAAAATAGAAACTTTTTAAAAATTCAATGGCAACTGAAAAATATTCGAGAAACTTAAGCAACAATTGAAATATTTAACCCTCGTTATAATAAAATCATGCCAAGTAATACACATTTGCAGCCTAAATTTTGTAATTTTATCTCAATCCAAGACTTATCACTTGGTCCATCAAAAATTTCTGTTTTTGTTTAACTATGGTTAAGGACTTCTGTTTTTTATGCGTCAATGTTATTCGACAACAGTACACAACTGGCCAATCTTCAAAAATTTACAAGATATATATTTCATTTAGCAATATTATGCATTAATTCGGTAAATGACTTAATTAAATATGTGAAATTGATAGCATGTTACACAAGCTTGACCTTTTATAATTTATATGCCATCTCCCAAACTAATCGCGATAAAATTGTTATGTTTATTCTAACAAATCAAACATTAAATGCATAAATAAATGCATGCGCTTATAAATAATAATTATTGTAATTGTTGCTGCTTATACGCATGCAAATAGTATTTAATTAAATTATTATAGTTATTATTATCGAGATGTAAATGGATTAATAAATATATGTATATTCTGTTTTATTGAATACATTAAATCTGTTGTGAAATATATTAAAATGGTGATTGTTATGGACAAGATAAAAAAAATATGCCTTTCAAACTGCTAATTATTAAATTGATCACGAGCTATAATCAAATTCCTTTTTGTTTTCTCTTTCAATGCTGATCAAGCACCTGTCGAGTGATCTCATCGTCGAGGAAATCCTGTCAAGACTTCCCACAAAGTCCCTTGTCAGATTAAGTGTTGTAAGTAAAACACGGTACTTTCTCATCAGATCTCCTGAATTCATAGCCACCCACTTTAAACGCAATCTCTAAGAATATAGAGGTGAGTGAATAGAGGTGAGTGAATCGTGACTATAGATGATATTAAGCCCCAATTTGTTTCCTATTATTTGTCCATTAAAATGAAAAATATGATTGTTATCCATCACATCAAACCACCATGTTTGATTTTTTATCTCTTGTTTGGGGGTCCATAACGACTATATTTTTCACTCTCATTCTTGCATTAATGTGACTTAAACGTGACCTAAGTCATGCCATATCTTCTCCAATCGGACAATAACCGAGTATTAACCGTGATCATCTTACCATATTTATAATGATTATTTCCTTTACTTATTATTTTGTCCTAGTTTAGTTTATTTCCTTACACAAGCAGATTCTATGTAACGTCCCAATTTTTTTTTATTGAGCATAAACACGGGAACGTTACGAAAACTCATTTTTCTTTAATTAAAAAAAATGCGGAACTATATAAAATTCTTCAATAAACAAATAATTGTAACGTTTAGATTAAAATTATTGAAAGCGTATCTAACCATAAACATAAACTCCTAAGTAATTCAAATAATGCGTTCTAAATTAAAATAAACAAATTGCTAAATTTAAAATGGCAAACTTATTTCTTTTTCTCTATTCTTTATCCACTTGGCAGTCCGCATCACCAATTCTCCACTGTTCCTATCGACCCGAACTAATCTGAAAAATTAATGTAAGAGTGAGTATTAAAAATACCCAGTAAGATACGTGCAAATTTCCATACACAGGTATATAACAAATAAATAATACACTTCATACCGCTCTTCTCTTATGGAGTATATCGGTGATCAAGCGACACACCCATCTTAGGTCCTCTTAATTTTCATGTAGAAATTTCATATCTCTTTCTTTAGAACCCGAAAGTCCACTAGCATTCCATGCATATTTAATCGCACATAAGAGCATAAGGAAACGTAAACACTTTGCACATAAATGTATCTTACCT
>NC_036239.1:5454619-5475976 GCF_002742605.1 Olea europaea var. sylvestris
TGCGGAACTATATAAAATTCTTCAATAAACAAATAATTGTAACGTTTAGATTAAAATTATTGAAAGCGTATCTAACCATAAACATAAACTCCTAAGTAATTCAAATAATGCGTTCTAAATTAAAATAAACAAATTGCTAAATTTAAAATGGCGAACTTATTTCTTTTTCTCTATTCTTTATCCACTTGGCAGTCCGCATCACCAATTCTCCACTGTTTCAATCGACCCGAACTAATCTGAAAAATTAATGTAAGAGTGAGTATTAAAAATACCCAGTAAGATACGTGCAAATTTCCATACACAGGTATATAACAAATAAATAATACACTTCATACCGCTCTTCTCTTATGGAGTATATCGGTGACCAAGCGACACACCCATCTTAGGTCCTCTTATTTTCATGTAGAAATTTCATATCTCTTTCTCTAGAACCCGAAGGTCCACTAGCATTCCATGCATATTTAATCGCATATAAGAGCATAAGGAAACGTAAACACTTTGCACATAAATGTATCTTACCTTGTTATCGAAATGTACACGAAAAATATTTGAATGCACGTTCCAAAATTCCTTCCTCTACTCTGTGAACGATTTATTGATCGACAGTGATAGTTGATGTATGACAAATTTCTGTTTTCACACACTCTTTCCTCTTTCTCTCTCTCTCTCTCTCTCTTTCTTCTCTCTCTTTCACGTGTGAATATTTTTTGGTGTGGTAAAATATGAAATCCTTGCCTAGTATTTATAGGTGTAGGCTAGAGTAGTAGATAAACCAAAACTTTGATTTGATAAAGTCAAATCCAATATGACACGTATCATAAAAAAATTGTACTTTATCATTATTTTATTTCATCTAAAAGAACTACCATTCCTATCCAATAAAAATGTGGTAGCCAATCAATCAAATTCAAAATGGGTTAAAACTATATAAAATTATATTTATCTTGTTTTCTTTCAATTGGGTATAACTTAATACGTTCTTATCCAAAATAATTTTTATCAAGTCATAAACTTTTAATTAATTACAAACTTCGAAATGAGTCTAATATTGATATACATATCATTACTTTATCAAAATCCAATTATTTGACCCCAAATATATAATATATTAATATTTATTTCACCTTAATCCCTCACTTTCAAAATAATATAATAATTTATTTATTTTCTAAAACAAAATTTCGGAATGTTACATTCTACATGCAGAGCCGGTCCTGAGGTGAGGCAGATGAGGCTTGCGCCTCAGGCCAAAAATTTAGGGGGCCTCATTTCGTTGGCCCTTTAATTGGCAGACTTGTAGACACAGTCCCCATTGTTGCAGCGTGGAGGGAAGCTTAGAGTTGGAGAAGGAAGATGATGAGCGTTAGGTCCCGTTTGCCCCCTTTTTTCCCCATTAAATTTCATTTTCTTTGCTCAAAAGTTGTAGGCTGCTGGGACCCACTTCTGAAATGGCTGCAACGATCATCTTTTGAAGCTATATGAATATTTTTAAGAACAACAAATGAGGCAACAAATGACAATAAAGCCCTTAGTATTTAAAATGTGGAATTGATGAATGTCAGCACACGAGAGTGTTATTGTCCTTATACACACAACGGTTATTTTGGCATTCATTATGCACTGACAATTGAAAGGAGTGATTGACGTGTTGCTTGTAGGTGGTGAGTTGAAAAATGTTGAATAATGTGGAAAAATGGAAAAAAAAAACGGGGGCCAAACGAGATCTTAATTGGGCCAATTTTTTTATCTTTTTTTTTTTTAAGATTGTGGGCCTTTTATTTTGGACTTTTTTTTAATTAGGCCCAACCTTCTCTCCCGTTCTTACTTCTCCCAAATCGGCAATTGTAAAACCCTATTCGACTTCCAAATCTGAAATTGTAGGTGAGCGATTCTCCAGCTAAGTATGTGAGCAGCCGGTGCATCGTCGTCCTCTGCCAGACGGCCACTGTCTCCACCCTACCCCATTTTGTCGACAATTGAGTTCGTGGATTATGGGTATGTTATATGTGTCAGATGTTCTTATTTACTCTAGTGATGTAAATTTTGTTGGTGAATTAGCTTCACTGCATCCATGATGTAGATGAATGAAATAAAAAATTTCCTCATTTTATTTCTGCTAATTAATTTTTCTTGAAGATGTTTTTGGTCATGTTTCGTATCATCTTTTCCGAAGAATGACTTCCCTTTTTTTTCTTTTTGCAATTTATTATTTTAAGTGTCCTTGTCTTGCTGTTTGTTGGTCAGTGAAATGAAATCCTTAAATTGCTCTTATAGGCAGGTTTATTTATTTTCTGATTAAAATTAAACTATTAACCCTCAAAAAGTAAAAAAAGTGAAAGTTATGTGTCTTTTTAACAATCAAGTGAAAAATCGTGTGATGATTTTATTCGATTATTTTTTGAGTAACAATAATTTAAAGATCAGCTTGTTAGGTTGTGAAAGATGTGTCACCTGGGGATCTTTGATTCTAATTCTGCTGTAGTAAAACTGAAAAAGATGGGTGGTTCGAAGAACTTATGCTTTAACTTTAACATTAAACAAGATTAACGTGATTGTTTTTTATGATTGAGATTGTTTTGTTATTGTTTTTATGATTGAGATTGTTTATTCGATCGTTTGAAACATTGTTGGTTTTGTCATTTTACAATAAATTTTTTTTTCGTATAATGTATTTTTTTTGTTGTTTTATTGGTTAGTTTTAAGTTAACAAGAAGTTCCATAATACAGTATTGAATTTGAATCTAAGATGATTTTGGGGGGCCTACTTTACGAAACTCGCCTCAGGCCCTGAAGATCACAGGATCGGCCCTGTCTACATGTATATATACTCCAATGTATCAATTGCTCAATTAATGAAAATAATTCATTCACATATTACTTTTATCACCGAGGTCGCAAAATTTGATGGTACAAAACTCAAGTTGATGTTTATAGTTTGAACTCAAATTCGTGGCATAGGGTTCATCGAGGACCAGTCCAATTGTTGGTTTATCCGAGCCAGTGTTTCTAAATGGAGACATTCATCGGCTGGCTACCGGTCATTTTACGCAAGAAAATTGGACACCCGAATATGATCTAATGAGTTGATATTATTATTTGATATTAGAGATGAATGCTTTAGAAAGATAGAATATATTGGGAGTGGCGTTTGTAGGTCGTGACGGAGTATAGTGTTGTTCAATCTTGGAATAAACAAAGAGTTTTGTTATGTGTATAGCACTTTCCTACTCTAATTTTAACAAATTAGATTTAGTTTTGAGGTAATAGTGCAGTGGAATCAGACAAAGAGTGGAATATTCGTATGTCGTGATTGGGAAGAAGATGGCCTAAGTTGTCTTACTTTCATAGATATGGAGTTTCGTCTAGAGTTGAATACAGGGAGGGGGGATTGGGCTGGGCTATAGTCCCCCCTAAGGCCCAAGAAATTTTTTTTAATGCATTTTTCATTTTTTTTTTGAAATTTTTTTTTTTTGTGTGTAATTTTTTTTTCTCGTATTAGCCCCACTTGAAATTTTGTAGCCCAGTCTTAAATCCAATCCTAGATTCGTCCCTGATTTCGTCAATTGAAGAAGATAGAAAACTGCATTTGCAGCAACCTGGTGTATGATATCATGATTATTATCAAGTCGAAATTTGCCTTATTGGATACATAATGTAAGAATTATGCTTCCCTTTTTCCACCAAATGAATAGGGTATATATTGATTGAATAATGTTATTTACAGTCACTCACTATCGCAGTCGCTTTACGTGACACACATATGACGGTTAGTGATTTAATATATGTGACAAGAAAAAACTACCAAATTAATACATCAAATTATAAATCGCCATGTAGGATGTCACATAGGGCGATTACCGCAATGAGTGACTATGAATAGCATTAATCATATTAATTAAGGCCCAATTAAAAGGATTTTTGAAAAGTTAAAAACCATTTTTAAATATATTTGAATTTTTTTTGGGAAAATTGCAGCAGAAGTCTCAAATCTTTAAAACACTTGTAGACTTTTCCTTAACCTTTGATTTGTTGTAGACGTCACCCCTAACCTTTACTTAGGTTGCAGTGAAGGTTCTTTTGGACGGAAATTGTCCAAACGCCCATCAATTGACCGTTCAAATAAAAAATTGACCACTTTTAACCAAAATAAAGGATGGTAAAATCGTCCAAACACTTAAAATACCTTTTCATCTTCCTTTTTACTTGTTCGTTTCTCTCCAAATGTAGAATATAAGTACAACCATAATAAATTGTCTGTCAGTTGTCAGTTTCTCACTCTCTATCAACATCTTGAACCGAATGTAGAAGAAATGGAGATGTCAGTGTGCAATTGCGGAACTTGTGCCCAGATGAATACATCGTGGACTAACTTGAGCCCAGGTAGACGATTTCTTACCTGTCCACGAGGGATGGATCTACAAGGTTGTACATTCTTTCTTTGGTGGGATCCCCCAATGTGTCAGAGATCGATGGAGCTGATATTTGGTCTTCTGATGTCGAGACGAGAGATGGAACCTGAAATTAGGCAACTCCGTTCGAATGGAGGTGCGGTATGGAAGATTTGGTTTTGTGGGTTTGTATATGGAATGTTTGTAAAGTGGATCTGCAGTCAAATTTGAGTAGGTTTTTTTGGGATTTTTTAGTTGGATCTGTAATCATCCTTTCTTCATGGTGTAACCTACTTTCCCTACGTTAATCAAGGCTTAAATGCAGTTGCAATGTTGTGGTGTTCTGTACATGTTCACTGTTAACATTGATCAATTTTATTTTTGAATAAATATGCAAATATTGACACCCAAGCGTTTGGTAAATGTTGTAGTAAAAGCCCCAAACGTTAGGTATATAGTGTAGATAAAGACCCCAACATTTCTCACATTATGGATTGTTGGTCCCAAACCTTTGAAAAATGGCGAAAAATGCCCCTTATCTATTCAACTACTTACAGTAAATACCCCATCACTTTAATAACAGTTTCCAGTCCAAAATTAAGAACAGCTTCAAGTGTAGATGCAACATAAAAATGTGTATACATTGGTAGCACACATTAATTTATGAAATCTAATATATGACATCACAAATAAAACTTCAACCCTCGAAATGAAGAGTATTTTAACACTTAACACATATATTGTCATGGTACCATTCCCAAAACATCAAATTCCATAATTCATTTCAAAAAGTTCAGTTACATTCCTACATCAAATGACATAGAGACTACACTGCTTTGGACTTCTTTCCCTTCCGCTTCTGTGACTGTGATTGTGGTGTATTTCTCTTTGAGGTAGCTGCAGCTCTCTCTCTCTTCCGCTTCTGTGACTGTGGTGCGTCAGTAGGCTGCGTCTGTGCAGTGCATGTACTCTTATTGTATCTAGCTTCTCCACACCTTTTACACGTCATTTGCATGCGTGTTCGGGTCATTTTAACTCTAGCGGGTGGTTCGATCTGAGATCTTTTTCTGAGCTTTTTAGGTCTGCCAACCTACTTCTTCTTTACTAGTGGCTTCAATAGGTGTTTCCCTAATTCAGGCCAAAGTTTGGGCCCTAACATTGGTTGAATCATGGGGTTGTATGCCATCAGATATCTCTCCTTCTTGTAACATTCATCTACAAATTCATCTATGTCTATTTTCCTTGATGGTATACCAGAAACGGCATGTGTATAGGGAATTCCACTCAGTTGCCATTTTCTACATGTACATTCTTTCCTCACCAAATTCACACTCCACCTCAAACCATCTATGTTGTGTACTTCAAATTTTTGATTACCTGCATAATTTGTCTTCATAAACCTGGTGTCTGATTTAGCCTTTTCAGTTATCCATAATATTTTTGGATCATATGCACGATCCCACCTTTGAGCTGCCTTCCTCTTTGCAGCCATCCTTGTCATTTGTTGATGTCTTATCTTATCCAACATTGTGATTATAGGCTTCTCCCTAGCCATCACGATGGAGGGATTGAAAGCTTCGCACAAGTTATTCAACAAGATATCGCATTTCGTGTGCTCCTGGAAATGAGATCTTGTCCATTGAGCTGCAGGCTTCTCTGTAAACCAACAGAAGGCTTCTTCATTCACTGTCTTCATCTCATTCATAATTGCATTCCACTTTGGTACAGTAGTAAACTTGGCTGTAGCTCAGAACAAATTCTTCAAAGTTAGCCATTTATGTTTGAGAGTGAAATTTCTATACAAATGTCTGGCGCAGCACCTGTGTTCTGCACCTTCACAACACTAATTCAGAACTTCAACCAATCCATTTTGCTTGTCAGATATGAAAGTCCAAGCCCTAATATTATACATTTCTATATCCACCACCTAAAATTCTATAAACCAAGTCCAGTTGGCTCTGGTCTCTGCATCCACGACTACCCAATCAACTGAGAACATACAATTCTCCCTGTTAATCCCCACTGCTGCCAATAATTGAGCCCCATGTGTAGTCTACAGAAAACACCCATCAAGTCCTATCACATGCCTACAACCAATCTTGAAACCTTCTTTACATGGCCCCAAGCATACATACATTCTCTTGAACACACCTCTTACTCCCTCAACCTGCATAGTACTTCCAGAGTTAGTTTTCTTCGACTCTTCCCCATAATCCCAAAGAATCTTGTATTGTTCCTCAACAAGTCCCGTCATAACCGCTGCACATTTTGTTCTTGTTCTGTAAAACTGATATTTCCATGAAACTATTCATTGATAACTTCGGATCCGACCTGAACTTACGTAGGTATTTCTTGGCCAAAAATCCTGCACGACTTTACTGTTTTACTAGACCAATGTGCAACTATGTTCGTCCAGGGACGTGTTGATCCTTAATCTGCTGTCTTGCTGTTTGTAGGCATACAATTGCAACGGATAATTCTCTTGACATCTTACTCTTATCCTATGTGGTTCATTCTTCACCTATCGCAGCTCTCCTGCATTCTTCATAGAGTATTGTACAATAGCCGCTCTCAAAGTTTTTGTGTTCTCAAACTTCATACCTGTATAGCGCAGCAGAACATTTTAAACATATTAGTATATGCAAATAACAGAACCCAAATATATGACAAATGAGTATCTGGGACCCCAAACCTTTGAAATATGAGCACCTAGGGCCCCATACCTTGGAAAGATAAGCATATGAGACCCCAAAGCTATGACAAATAAGAATTTGGGGCCCCAAATGTTTTAAAAATAAGTATCAGGGGCCCCAAAGCTATTGCGCATAAGCATTTGGGGCCCCCAAACAGGTAAACCAGTTTACAGATCACTAACCAATCTGGAATTTAGGGTCTACCATGTCAGTTGAAGGGTTGAACCAAACTTCCTTTCCACTGTTACTTGTGGTACCCGCTTCATCACCACTTGACATACTTCTCAGGTCATCCGAGTCCCCGCAGTCTGAACTACTGTTTACTGCATTCACGTTTACATTCTGCTGATTAGGTCCCTTATTGCCTACATTCCCCAGCCCGAAGTCTAATCCCTCACTCAATCTGAAAATTCTGTCTTTGCCTTGGTCGTCCTCTTCCTCATCCTCCCGTTCGTATTCAGCATCGGAGAAATGTTCCAGGCCAATAACTTCTTCTTCCACCTCCGACTCACCACCAGAAGATCTAGTGCCAGTATTCTGAGCATTAATGGCTTTTTCAACAGAGGGTAAAATAGGTGCATTTCCAGGATCTTCCAATCCGGTTACACCCTCAAACGTGGGCTACTCGAACTGTGTGTCAACAGAATCTTTCAATCCTGTTGCACCCTCAAACGTGGGTTGTTCGAACTGTGTATCAATAGGATCTTCTAATCCTGTTGCACCCTCAAATGTGAGCTGCTCGAGCTGTGTATTTGTACCCTCAAATGTGGGCTGCTCGAACTGTGTATCTGCACCCTCAAATGTGGGCTACTCAAACTGCGAGTTTCCATGATCATCCACTCCTGATGTACCCTCAAATGCGGATGATTGATCGACGGTTGCATTTCGAATTGTTGATGGTTCAGCAAATCTATCCGGTCGATCATTTGCAACTTCTACTCCTGCTTCATTTTCAACTGAACATGGTATATCAGAGGTTGATGTCTCCCATATTTGCTCCACCGCCTGATCATTTGTACCTACATCTGCCTCAACTACGTCCACTTTGTCCATTACACTGTCTCCACTGCTATCCACACCGTCTAACTTACGCAACTGATTCCCTTCAAATTCATCAACCACGTAACAATTATCACCCTCTATCGTTTCATCGAAAACCTCAACTTCAAATGTAGGTTTCTGTCCAACCTCCGTATCCTCATTGTTGACACACACATTCTCCAAAATCTCACCAGTTTCCATATCAGTCACTAGACATCCAGTTGGTACATTCTCATCCCATGGTAATTCCAATACTTCAGTTTGTATCGACAAACATTACATATCTATAAATCTTGTAGGACCAACCCATTTTATAACATTCATGAAGTTTGCTTCAGTAACTAATCAAAATGACCTCTCGGACAATCTTTTCTTTTCAAGCCTATAGATGTATCTCATTCGCTCTTTGTAACCCAGCATCTTCATTGCATTGTCTAACAGAAATCGGTTGAATAAATCTGGATCCACGTAGTTGAGATAGTTGATCTTACCATGTTCATACATGTAATCCCATATCTTACTGAAAAACATCCCACCATGGTTCAGGCGGGCCGTGAAATAGGCGAAGTTCTCTCCTAAAAAGGGGAAACATTACACAAGGCTAATCAGAACAAATATGAATATCAAAATAGACATTCCTACGTACCCATTACAACATTTTGTCCGTATAGTCCATTTCAAGCAATTTTCAAAAACCTTAGGTATTGCGTTCACCACAAATAACGAAAGCACAAAATCGATTACAGATAAGGGGCTATAGTACGTCTTTGTAACAATCTCAATGTTTAGGTATATGAGTTTCTCAAAAATAATACGTTTTCAACATTTTTACTCTCTATAACTGCCAACGACGACACCTGCAAAAACGTACCATAGATCGGTTTTCGTAGTGATTTCCTTAGATGGCATGCACATCTGACATCTCCGTCGTCGACTTCTCCGACTTCAGGATAGTTCATTGTCCCTTTCTTTGCAAATCTTTCTTCGCTTCTTCTCGTTGTTCATGAGCCAAAAATTCGAAAAATAAGTAAAAATGAAGATGAAAATGTGGTTTAAGTGTTTGGACGATTTTATCCTTATCTATTTTGGTTAAAAGTGTCAATTTTTTATTTGGGCGGTCAACTAACTGGCGTTTGGACGGTTTTCGTCCAAAAGGGCCGTCACTATAACGTATGTAAAGGTTAGGGGTGACGACTGCAACAAATCAAAGGTTAGGAAAAAGTCTGCAAGTGTTTTAAACGTTTGGGGCTTCTATTGCAATTTTTCCTATTTTTTTCAACTACTTTGTCTCATTAGAATTTTTTTTACATGAAATTAATTTAAATTAACTTCCTCAAAATGCAGAAGATGAAAATAGAAGCCTTGTCAAATCGGCCCTTGTTACATTATAATTATAAAGAAATATCATTATAGTTTTTTAATACGATAATTTTACAACGAATTATATCCTTTAGTCAGGTTAGTTATTGCCTTGTAACATATGCTAAATTTGAAACGAAATAACAAACACTACAATAAAAACAGCCTTTTGCAACGTTCAAAAAATGTTGCTGAAGATCTTTTACAACTTTTGGACGTATGTTGCCAACCTCAGTGTTGCCGTAGAGCAGAAGGATACGGCAACATTTTATAAACGTTGCGAAAGCGAAAGACTTTCGACAACGTTTTTTTAAACGTTGTGAAAGACTTTCAGCAACGTCAACATTGCCGAAACTCTTTCGCAACACGTTGCCGTAGACACTTACGGCAACGTTGTCGAAAGTCTTTCGCAATATTTTAAAAACGTTGCCATAAGTGTTTCGCAACAGCTTTTTTATACAGTAATTTATATAAATTGACTCACAAAATTGAAAATGACAAATTTTGAAATTGTATAAAAATTGATAATTTCATTACAAATTTTTGAATACATAATGTGAAGCATGAATATTCTTCTATACACTTGAATACATAATGTAAAAAATACGAGCATGCTATTGAAAAACATAACCAACTTTTCTTCATCTAATTCACATTGAAATTAATGATGTTTCAGGATGCCTTTGTACCAAGCTTTAGTGTCATGTGCTGCTCACCCCAACCGTCATTGCTCTTAACAATTGCAAGTCCTTTTTTATGCAGTAATCCAGTAGTAAGCCAAAGAATTGCAAGTCCTGCATTTGTAGAATATAATTTTCAAAGAATTAGTAAGCCAAAGTAGATATGCAAAAAAAAAAAAAAAAAGTATTATCATTTCTTCTTTGAGAGGAATAAAGATCTATGTACTTCTTTTGTCAAAGAATCCACTAGTTGCTCTTTACCAGTTATAAGAGGAATATTACTTCAATTAATCAAACTGTCATGATAGGATTCTAGTAGGTGATAAGTGTAGTTTCTACACTTATTTGGGATATTAAATGATGATATTTTGTTATTCTTTGAATGGACTAGTATCTGATTTGTTACTTATTGCTTTTATTAGGAAAAGTTCATGTTTCAAAGAAGAATTGGAAAAAAGAACGGAAAGTGACTAAATGAAGCAAATTCAAAGTATCGGGACCAAAGTGTAAATATTTAATGGTTGATTTAGACCACAAAAGATAATTTGAAGATTGATAGGAGTCAATTGAATGCAAATTGGAGTAAAAAAGGAAAGGGATAAGATTAGAATATTATCATAAATCAACTTCCAATCATATATGATATCTTCAAGATTTTTGGTCAACTTGAGACCCATTTTTTGGATGGAGAATGTTTGAATTGAAAAAATTGTATTTCTATAAGAATTGTATATATTTTAATTATCTTTCCAATGCACTTTTAATCACCTAAATCAGACACCGATAGAGAAAATTATGATCAAAATACTAAATGCTGTGCAGAGACAAAATTATGTGCGCTCGAAGGCAACTTTGTTTATTTGATTCGAACTCTTTTGAAGACAATTTGGACGTGAATTTTGACCAAATTTCATCAAATAAATACAAGATATGGGCAACAATGAAAGGGTCTCTTTCTTGCCTCTTCATACACAATAGTTTCATCAAATCCATCAAGAACAAATGACCAATTGCTATATTTTGAGAGAGAAGATCAAGTCATAGCAATGAATTGAAGTTCAATTACAGCAAGTATTGAAGAATTCAACTTTGGACGTGAAGATCAACATCTTTTCTATTCTTTCATGATCTGGGTGATATTTTTCTATTATTATTCTTGTAATTTATATATTAATATACTAGGCTAGTTTTTCATTATATTAGATGAATGATGAACCTTATTGTTTGTTTATTTTAATTCAAGATAATTAATTTAGTATTTCATGATTTTTTCTTGATCGGTTTTGCATTCCCATTGAACTATTTAATTGCTTGATCACCAATTAGATAGTAAATTGCTTGTTGTAGTGTAGAAATACTCACAATAAGTCTAGAACACGGTAAAATCAACACATGGACAATAAGTGTTAGGAATAATATCTATGGCATGTGCAATCATGTGTGATAAATCCTGTGAATCAACGCATATTTTTCATATGAATTCGGACTAGGAATAGAATCGAGTCGTGTTAAACATAGGATTAATATATCTTGAGAAAGAATATTGAATAAAAGTGGATTATCAATTGTCTTGAGTGCATTAATTTACTAGATTATAAATTAAGAGTTGAATTAAATGGTAATAGGGGGATTCACGATTCCAATACAAATATCCACATATTAAATAAATATTTTATTTGTTTTCTTAGTTTAAAATTAGCATAGAAAACATACAAATCACAACTTTTTTGATTTTATATTACTTCGAATTTAGTAAAAGCTACTTAACTAAATATTAGACCTTATTCCTCGTGGGAACGATACTCTTAAGTCACAAATTTTATTACTTGTACAACGATATCGTACGCCTGCGGATTTCACACGAACAGTAGGTCTAGACAGGAATTCTCCTATAAATATTCTAACTATAGTCTCATTCCCAGCAGAACACGTTCCTGCGAGTAAAAAGCATGTTGTAACCCCTCTTAAATATAAGACAGGCCATCTTATTCCTTAATACCGCGCTTTTAACTCTGCCTACTCTATGGTCAATCAAAAACAGAGGCTGTAAACAGGTGTAAGAAAAATCAGTACACACTTAAAGTAAAAAGAGATTAAAATAGTATATCATTTATGCCATCAACCAATGATGATTAGACCAGAGAATTCACAATGTCAACACTGATATAGTGTCATCTAGCTACTGACATATGGCATAAACTATTAGGGATGGAGCTAGGAATTAATGTTACGAGAGGCAAAACTTTAAAAATTTAATGTGCAAATAAAATTCAAATATAAAAAAAAAAGTCATAATATAATATTATCAGTTACAGTTGAACTCGACGATGCTATATAGCATAAAATTTATCAATAGTAGAATCTAAATCTGAATCTAAATCTAAATTCAAAGAAAATTCTCGTTCAATGTAAAGTGTCAAACAATCAGCAAGAAAATCATCATCCATTTTGTTATAAATTTCCGCCTTCACATGTTTCATTGCAGAAAATGCTCGCTTCACAGTAGCCGTTAAAATAGGCAATGTCAATATTAGACGAATAAATTTAGTCAAATTGACGTAACTCTCCTATCTTCTACTTGCATCCAATTCCTGACATAAATCAGAAAGAGTAGTACTTGAAATCGAGGTTCAAAAATCACATCATGCTGATAATGTTGCAATTCAACTTTCAAACTGTGAATATCTTGCTGTGAAAATCTTGAGAATAAAATTTCTCTGCAAGCTTGCAAATTTTATCCATGTTAAATGATTCTAAAGATTTTTTCGGATTCAGTGCTTCATTGAGAGAAAGAGTTCTAATGATATCTCATTAAATCTTGCTGACGAAGTGAACAGGATAATTAGATGAATTATTAAGCTTGTTTAGATGCTTTAAAAGCAAACCAATCAAATGTCTGTAAAAAAAATTATAACCATAAACATAACTTAGCAAAAAAAAAAGAAAAGAAATGAACATAATAAAAATTAGAACCATTACACACTGTCTTTGATTCGGACATTCAGTGGACTCTTAGAACTTAATAAAAATTAGAACCAATTTCAGAATATATTGTAAAGCATTAAAGATCAACATCTAGCCATGAGATACATGTTCTAAATGGTTTCTCGATTTTATTATGTTCTAATTTTTTTAAGAATATGTTACACACCATTTTCAGAATATGTTATAAAAATTAAAATCGTAGCGTAATAATATAACCCATAAACATAACATACATAAAAAAAAATCATCATTAATCAAACATATTACACATAACAAAAAAAAATTAAAACATCAGAACAACTTGCCCAAAAAATTTATTTTAATACCCAAAAAAAAAAAAGAGTTATTAAAAAAAGCCACAATTACTAACCAATAATCGAAGGAAACGAGTTTTTGACTAAAAATGGGGTTCAAATCGAATTATCAAAGGAGTAGCCGACAGCTAACCGAGATTGAAACTCTTTAAACTTTACTTGTTCTTCTTCCTTGTTTGTGGCCGACGACTCTCCTTTGAGATGGTAATTAGGCAAAAGAATAGAAAGATTGGGTATGAGCTTATTAGGGTTATTCAAAGATTTGGGGATTTTTGTTTTCAAAATTTTCGACCAAATAGCCAGACGCATAAATTGTAGGTGCAATGAAAATGAAGGAGATATTTTTGTTGTATAATTGGCTAATGAGATATTGGGTATTAAAATAATTTTTTGGGCCAGGTTGAATTTAGAAAATGGGGTGGGCTAATGGACTAAAACTTAAACATTTCAAACATTTTTTGAGCCTTTTCATGGATAAGGGCTTTGGAAGCACTGGGCTACAGCCCAGTGCTACCCCCCTTACTCCGTCTCTGTAATTTATGATGCTGGAATAACATGACCATGCAAATGCAACTACTCAAGTTATCAACTGATATAGGGTTGTAGTTTATGATTATATAACCATGTAACAATGCGAATGCAGAGAGATGTGAAGCCTCAAACTGTGAAAGAAGAAATAAAGCATTGAAATAGTTTAAACAGGGGTAAAGCCAATGACAAGATAATTTCTTCTGAGCATGAGTTGTATACAAAAAATACAAAAAATTGATAAACACATCTACCTTAAAAATAAAAATCCATTCCTACCTTCATTTTTTTCTTTTTCCATCATCAAATTTATATCAATTACCTTCACGAATGAACCCATCAGGTGCATTCTGTAAAATGTGCTTACCATGGGGCATTTAAGTGGGGAAAGAAATGAACTTGAATTCTTCATAACTTGTGTGCCTAGAATGAAGAAAAGAAACTCACGAAAAGTCTTATCCCAACTTAAACAAAGAAGTAAGCAAGAAATGGGAAGCCATTAGGGAGCTTGAGTTGTAGCATAATATCTGACACAAATATAGCAAGGGAAGCTACTTCTCGATATTGTGCCAACAACTAACCAGCCATGTTTACATAACCAAATTTTTAAATGGTAAAAATAAGTTTATCGGACCTCAAAATTACTTTAATAAGGGAAGAATCTCTCCCCTGCAGGGGTGCAATTTATGGCCATTTAATGAGGTAATTGTTAACTTGCAGAAGTCCCTATCTTTTGTTGTTTACTGATGATGCCTAAGAATAAAATTTCTGTTTGTTGCAGCAAAAGGGAAATTTATGGACTTGCATATATGACTAAGCATTATACATTTTGTTCTAGCAAATGGGAAATTAAAAATCTTCGTTCACTTACCCAAAATTTCTTAAAATCGTAGGAAGATTTAGAAGCAAACACTCAAATTTACCAAATTAGTTCTTTATATTTAGGTTTTGAGTTAGAAACACAGATCGAATATAATTCTAAATCCTAATCCCATTTTGGATTCCCATTCAATATTTAAAATGAACTAGAATATGTTAGCAATAAATCCTATTCCCAGAATCTCATTCAATATAATCCTAATCTCATTCAATACTTGAGCAATAAATCATAATCCCATAACGTGATTACCTAATCCTACCACCCACTACCCAGCACACGACAGTGAAGGCACAAAACCCTCCGGCTCCACAGCTCACCCTAAATCAGATTCTCCATCTCAAAATATTTTAAAAGAACAATAAAAAATATAAACAAAATGAGTACCTCCGTAGCAGTGGCAACCTATAGGGACGAGAGAGGACATTGAGGTATAATTTGAGACTGAAGTAATCATAATTTGATAAATTGGGATTTGGCTTCCACTGATGGTATCGATGGAAGAAAAGAAAAGTGACGCAGGTGGCACCATATCGAGTGCTCATAGAGATGAGAGTGAGACAATGAGAGGCTGAGAGAAAAATTCAAAGTCGTCGTGTCTTCATAATCGTTCGTTCTCACAGATCAGTCGATGAATGTGATTGGTGAGGGTTCAGATATATTGGATTGGATTTTGGGTTTACTCTTGTGTTGGGCTGCTGGTAATGGTGGGCTAAAAGAAAAAAAGGGGCTTGGGTTGGTGAGCCTTTTGCAACATTTTTTAAATGTTGCTAAAGATAAAACCTTCCATAACGTTTTAAACGTTGCGAAAGAGAAATCTTTTTATAACGTTTTCTAAATGTTGGGAAAGAGAAAGCCTTTTGCAATATTTTACGAGCGTTGCGAAAGAGAAACATTTTTTGCAACGTTTTACGAACGTTGCGAGAGAAACTTTTTGCAACGTTTTACGAACGTTGCGAAAAAAGAAACTTTTTTGCAATGTTTTATAAATGTTGCAAAAGATAAAACTTTTCACAATACTAAATAAACGTTACAAAAAAGCGACATTAGCAACATTAGCTTAAAAATGTTGCCAAATCTCACTTGTTAACACCAAAGACAACATTCACTTATTAGAATGTTGCAATAGACCCTTTTAGCAACATTTAATTAGTGAATTTTGCATTTTACATGTTGCAAAAAATATATTTTTGTTGTAGTGAAAGCATGATCAAGTAAGAAAATTGAGCCTATGTTTTGTTAATATTTACAAATTGTTATAATCGATAGAATACTTTTTATCTACAAATTTTGTGAACAATATGTATTATTAATTTATCTATCACTTATTTCTATTTATTTATAATTTAAGATATTTATAAACACTTTCCAAATGAGCGAGATACTATCATATAAAGCCACCATTTCCGCGCCACGTGAACTCCACTAACTTGAGAAAATATTTAAAAATTAAATTTCAAGAATGAGTGTTTTAAAGTATGCTTGGTGAAACCTTTCGCTGATTATAAGTTGATTCAATATTATTTCTATTGCACACATTTCATCGGAACGAGCACAAATTTTGTTCATTATTAATCAAAAGGTTTCATATAGAGCTCACAAACTTATAAATAATCTACAAAAAACTTACTAAACATAAAATTCAATAATTCCCTCTCGTAACTCTAGGCTTCTTCGTGCCAAATCTAAATATAATACTTTTTTAACTTCAAAAAACTTAAAAAGCAATTGATTGTAATATAGAGTTATTAAATCTTATATAAGCATATAAATACCAGTAACCCTTCTTAGCAACTAGAACAATCAATGTTAGTTTTAGAATACTCATATTCCATAAATATCACGTCCTTATGTATTATAATCTTGTGAATGCAGCAAATCATGTACCAAACAAAATATTATGTTCATATATTATATAATTTATATTGGTATGCTTCAAATTCTCTCAATTAAAACTAAAAACGTTGGTTTAGTTTAAATTCATTTTTCTTCGATTTCTACATAATACTCGAATGTGCATAGTGGAAAGGTTCCACATAGACTATTTCGCCAAGTCTTGCAAAGCTATAAGAGCATGCTTAGGGTGACTTATTTAAAAATAAGCAATAATTGTATTTTTTATATGTTGGTTTATTATTTATTGCTTATCTTTAAGATAAGTCATCCCAAACTTGCTCTAGATCATATTGGTTTGTCCATCATGAATTGCTTCAAAACATTTTTGTTGTTCATTTTACAGTACAAAAGGTTCAAATATTATGTATGGCAATAAGAAGAGGGGCTTAGAAGAACTGATTTCAAAAATGGGGATAGAAATTCAAATTTAACTCTTCTTGGGGAGCTAATTTATAATTAGAACAAGAGCATCACGTGCACAAACACTCTTGGCACGTGATCGCCATTCACCCCACCTTTGGTCACCAAAGTCCATTCTTCCAACTCTCCATTTTAGTATTTCAGAAATGTTTCTTAGTAGTTTTGAAATGATCAAACTTGTAGCTATTTTCAGTCCCAGTAGTAAACAAAATAATAAAAGAAATTACAAGAACACTCAAGATTTTTCGTCCTTAGGCCTGAATGTTTACCCACAAAGGGCTAATCACTACGTTGAGCATCCACTTTAAGTGGTTATCGCTCCAATTCACTAGAACCAACAAAATATCAAGTGTTTAAGGATTACAACATAATAGATCTTAAAAGATCTAGCCCTCAGACTCTGAAAAATACTGATTCTCACTCACACAGATTACACCAACGTAATCAACACCAAACACTCAATCAGTAAGTAGAATCATCACAAGAATATTGTAATCTATACTAGATCTCACCAAGAACACCTAGAAACCAAGAGATTACAGACGAAAATCAAGAGTTTTCAGAAAAGGGACGAATAGAGAACAAGACCCACGAAGAACCCAGAAGTCTCTCGAATAATCAGATAAGTGAAAAGTCGAGGGCTAGGTAAATGAAAAATCATTTGCATCCAACGGTTCAGTCGACTGCACCTGGCATCATCTAATCCATCCAATTAAAACAAACTAAAGTCGCATTTGCAAGAGAAACACGAGACTGCACAAGTGGGGGCAAACCGGGTCACATTCAGTTAAAAGGGCCACTCTATTTGGGCTGCATCATTGGGCTCCAAAAACTTAAATGTCGAGCATAATATCCAACATTCTCCACCTTGCTTGACATTTTGGGTTTCATGTGGATTAGAGAATAACTCCTCCTTTAGGTTTCATTTGCTCTTATTTCCTGCGCACACACACACACACAAACTTTAATTAGTAATAATATTTAGGAGATTTAAGCAATCCCTAAATTTATGTAAAGGAAGTATCTTTGTTCACATATCAGCTGGATTACATTTAGTAGAAATCTTATCAATTTTTATGATTTCTTTTTCTATGATATCCCTTATAAAATGAAATTTGACGTCTATATGTTTAGTTTTATCATAAAAGATTGGATTTCTACTAAGATGTATAGACGATTAACTGTCAGAAAATATAGTAGCATTGTTATCAGAAAAATCAATTTCATTTAACAAACTTTTCACCCAGATTCATTCCTTTACAGCATCTGTAGCTGCAATATATTCTGCCTCTATTGATGACAAGGCAACCAATTTTTGTAGCTGTGATTTTCAACTTATGCAGGTATCATTTAGAGTAAAGACATATGCATCATTTAGAGTACAGACATATGCAGATGTTGATTTTCTATTGTCACAATTACCAGCAAAATCTGAATCAACATAACCTTTGAGTTTTAACTCTGTTTTACCTTTACCAAAAATTAATCCTAAGTGTGATGTTCCTTTTAAATACCTTAACAACCATTTCATTGCTTCCCAATGATATTCACCTTGATTACTCATGTATCTACTTAAGACACTAATAGCAAAAGCAAGATCAGGTCTGGTACAAACCATGATATACATAATAGATCCAAAATTCTGAATCAACATAACCTTTGAGTTTTAACTCTGTTTTACCTTTACCAAAAATTAATCCTAAGTGTGATGTTCCTTTTAAATACCTTAACAACCATTTCATTGCTTCCCAATGATATTCACCTTGATTACTCATGTATCTACTTAAGACACTAATAGCAAAAGCAAGATCAGGTCTGGTACAAACCATGATATACATAATAGATCCAACTGCATTTGAATAAGGCACATTTTCCAATATATTTCAGATTTAGGACACTGTTCTGTAGAAAATTTAAAATGGCTGCCTAAGGGTAAAGAGACTTCTTTGGCTTCGCTCATAGAATATCTATATAAGATTTTTGAAATATAGGATTGTTGAGTAAGGAACATATTGTGATTATTTCTATTTCTTCTAATTTCCATTCCTAAGATCCTCTTGGTAGAACCTAAATCTTTCATTTCAAATTCTTGCTTCAATTTTTGTTTAATATTATTTATCTCAGTTGAATCATATCCAGCAAGTAACATATCATCAACATACAACAAGAGATAATAAGATTTAGGTCCTCCATTTCCTTTATAATAAAAACAAGGATCATATTAACTTCTATTAAATTCAAGACCTTTAATGAAAGTATCAAACCTGATGTACCATTGTCTGGGGGCTTATTTCAAGCCATAGAGAGATTTCTGCAAAAGGCAAACACAATTTTCTTTGCCTTCCTGTTCAAAAACTCTAGGTTGGATCATATAGATCTTTTCATCTAAATTTTCATAAAGAAAAGCTGTTTTCACATCTAATTGTTGTAATTCAAAATTAAAATGTGAAACAAGAGCAAGTAGAATCTTTATAGAAGTATAGTTGACTACAGGAGAGAAAATCTCATTGTAGTCAATTCATTCTCTTTGATTAAAACCTTTTGTTACTAATCTCGCCTTGAACCTAGCATTTCCAATTTTTTGGTCATCTTCCTTTTTCTTATAGACCCATTGCAGTCAATAACTCTTTCCCCTTTAGGTTTAGTTACCAAGATCCATGTCTTATTTTTAGTTGATGAAAGCATTTCATCCTCCATAGCTAAAACCCAGTGCTTTGCATTTTTTCCTCCAATAGCCTCTTCATAAGTTTCAGGTTCATTGTCTAAAGTTGTTGCACACTAAGTGCAGTGATAAACTTAGGTTCACTATATCTTACTGGTGGTCTAATTTCTCTTCTTTCTCTATCCCTAGCAAGATGGTAATCTTCTAAGGGATTATTTTGTTGTTCAGGTTCAGGAACAGGTTCAGTATCCTGTTTCTGAGGTTCCTTCGCCTCAAGCTGATATTCATTGTCAAGGTTTGGGTCCCTAGTTTTTACTTCAGATTGCAGGAAATGTCTATTTTTATCAATTTCAATGCCTATAGTATCTTTTCCTTTAATACAAGGAAAATCCATCTTATTAAAGATGACATTCCTATTAATTACTACTCTATAACCTCCTTGATCTTTTAGCCAAATTCTGTAACCTTTAACACCTTCTCCATATCCCAAAAATATACCTTTTATAGATCTGGGTTCTAATTTTCCTTCACTTTGATGTACATAAGCTGCACATTCAAAGATCCTAAGTTTGAAGTAGTCAACAGAGTGACCATTCCAAACATGGTCAGGTGTATCATAATCTAGTGATTTTGTAGGACATTTATTTATAAGAAAATAGGCGATTTTCACAGCTTTCCCCCAGAACAATTTTGAAAGGCCTGAACTTATTAACATACATCTCACTCTTTCTAATAGAGTCCTATTCATTCTTTCGGTTAAACCGTTCTGTTAAGGTGTATAGGTTACAGTCCTACGTCTTAAGATTCCATTTTCCTTACAAAAATTGTCAAATTCTTCATTACAGAATTCAAGTCCATTATCAGTCCTAAGAGCTTTAACACTTTTATTTATTTGATTTTCAACAAGAATTTTCCAAGTGATGAAGCTTTGACAAGTTTCAGATTTATTTTTCAAAAGTATGACCCAGTTTTTCCTTGAAAAATCATCAACTATCAATAGGTAATATTTAAAACCAGAATAGGTGGACACGGCAGCTGGTCCCCATAAATCTGCATGCAAGTAATTAAGAATAGATTTAGATTTATGGGTACCAGTAGCAAATTGAAGTTTCTTTTGCTTCCCATAAATGCAATGTTCACAAAAAGACATTTTTTCTATTTTATCTTTTCCTAAAACACCTTGTTTCTTAAGAACATGTAGGCTCTTATCACTTATGTGCCCCAACCTTTTATGCCAAACTTCAGATTTATCAGACAAAGTTACACTTGCAGCAATGTTTTGATTCTTTAGATGTACAGCCTTTAAAGCATATATGTCATTTGATTTTTCTACTTGAATAACTTTTACAAAATTCTTTTGGAGTGATAGAATTCCTTTGGTTATGATTGTATTAAAACCTTCATCATCAAGAGTTCCTAAAGAGATTAAATTTCTCTTTAATTTTGGAATATATCTAACTTTATTTAAAATCAGCACATTTCCATTTTCAAGTTTTAATACAATCTTACCAATG
>NC_036239.1:5477623-5509731 GCF_002742605.1 Olea europaea var. sylvestris
AGAACATTAACATATTAAAAGTTTCAATTTACAGAGAGAGCTTAGGATGAACGACGATGGAAATGGTCTGTTGAGTTTACGTTTTTAAATTTCCTATCAATGGAGAGCATGCGAAAGGAATTGAGAGATGACTATGACTATTTTTAAAATTAGCATAATGTAAATAAATGAGAGAGAATATGCAGGGCTGGTTTGTGTTAGTATATGTACCATGTAATAACATAACTAAAATCATTATAGCTAGAAAAAACCAATGATCCTCATTCTAAGACCGTTGTTAATGAAAACAATTTGTTTTGGCTAGTGCTTCTCAAAAATAGCCTAGACGACCCTTCTATATATATATATATATATATATATATCCATTTGGGGACATCCTAGGCACGTGTCAGCTCGGCAGTATTATTGTATCATTATATTCATGCAAATATGCATTATTCTTTTTTAAATTCATATTTATGAATTTGTGGAACCATCTTTGACTGAATATCTATATATCTGATCTCTTTTCATTACTATGACTCATATTTAATTTGACGATTTATATTTTTAATATTTTTAATTTTATGATTTTATGATTTTTATTTAGTTATTTTATTATTTATTAAACTGTGCTTTAAATATTACTTTTAGGAGAGGTGATGGGACATTAGCATAAGTGCAATTATATTGAAATTTGGCAATTAGAATTTTGTTGAAACATGAACAATAGCCACTTTATATTGGTCTTTGACTAATTTTTATATTCAATAAAATCATTTGAGATTTTTTTTTTCATATTTACCCAATTTTTGATGTTAAACAATTTTTGAAGTATTAATTATAATTAGCATATGTCGTTGCATCATTTTTTAATCCGAGCACAATCACATTCTTGATAAAGACATGTGTCTAATGATATGATATTTGCTATATGATTTTATTCCAACATTGGTAAATAAATTACTAAACTAAAATGTCAATGATTTTTTCCGTATATTAGAATTATCATAGATGAATACATCATCATCGAAAATACTAACGAAAAACGAGGTTTAATTCATCAATAGATCAACAGAATGAGTCAGATTGTCAGTTTTATTTGAAAAATATTAAGTTTTTCAGTTTTGTTGATTGTTAATGTATATTTTTGTTGCCATATCTTAAATTTGTTTTCATATTTGCAGGATTGATATCAGAAAACAAAGATTGTGTTATTTGCATAAGACAATTAAATGCATTCAAAAAAGAGTAAATTATAAAAGTATTTAGACTTCAAAAAATCTTAAGCGATAAGAACGATCTTGTTAAAGTATTCTTATGTGGTGATGAAGTATTATATAATGTCAAAATTAATCAATGACTTTCTTATAGAAGTTTCATCATTAGACTAATAAAGTGGTTTTTTTTTTTTTTGAATTGTTTTCGGGGAAGTAAATTCCAAACTACGTTTAAGGACACAATCGAAAAATTCTTTTCCATGCTAGAGAAAGGAAAAGCATATTGACTTCAAAATGAAAAAAAATAAAAAAAAAAATAAGAGCAATTAGCCCTTATTCAACATTTTTACATTATGGACATAATTTATGTGTCATACCACCAATACTTAATATAAGCTAAGCATTGATGCTTATGAGATCATTTCTAATTTTTTTTAGAATTTTAATTTTTTCTTTAATAATATCAATTATCTCAATTACTTTAAAAAAATATTAATAATCCAAAAATATTACGTATGTTATTCATTCGATACATAAGATGTGCTTACTTCTAGTATTAACAATTTTATACTTCTAGTTACATTTAGAAAATAGATAACATTAACACCCTGTTTGATCCATGTTCTTTAAAAAAATTACATTATTAAACAGTATTTTGACATCATTTCAACCACATATTTTTCAATAAAATAATATTACACGCAAATTCAAAATTTTTTATTATTTTTAACTAGTATTTTTTATCAATACGCTATTCAAAAATACATTCTTATGAGAATAATGTTGCTCAAACGAGGGCTAAATAAATAATATTATCTTCTTATAAAAATTATTTTTAAACCTCTGTCAAACAATTACTTTTCTCGTAAAATTTTGGTGATACAGATTAAACATACATAAAGTTTTTATAAATTAATATAATTTAAACATCAATGCTTGAAAGATCATTTCTATATAATTAATTAAATAAATTCTTAAAATCATCCGGAAAAATGAACAAAAAAAATAAAATAAAATAAATGCAAAATGCTAATTGTAAGACTGAGGGACCAAATTCTTGAGCTAAAAACTATCTTCGATGAAGGTTTATGCTGCCACAATCGAGCCTTTAACAAAACAAACCATTTCTTTTGACTGGTGCAGGCCAATGATCGAGGGTGCCAAACGTTTTGATATTCATACATTCAGGTAATGTTCACCAGTTCAAACAATTTTCGAAGAGGAACAAACCTCATTTTCTTTCCAGGGGAACGAGGGAGCGAAAATAGGCAGCGCATGCAAATTTCTGAGTCAAGGGTTGGATCTTCTCTTTCAAATGATCCGAGGTCCGGTTTGAAGTTCAAAACCGAGCTTTTGATTTCTCTTGCCTACTTCCTACACCACACCCATCCTCATCCAGAGCAATGACGTGTCCACTGTTTCAACCGGATATCTAGTGTTCAATAATTCAATTAATATCATAATCACAATTAATATCCACTCGAATTTACAATCACTGAGCAGCAATTAGTCAATAAGTTGTAGGACCTTAACATTACATCATTTACTACTAGAAATTAAGAAAAGTTATGCAGACTTCTCATTCCAAGCCAAATTTCACCACATCCTGCCTACTGTGTCCACACTACCTCCATATCGCCCTCCCAACCCCCAATACCCAATGGGAAAATAACAAAAGAATCAAAATAACAAGGAGTGAATTATCCAAATGGTCAATGAATTTTGTAAAAGATTTCCAAGGAATCATTAAACTTTAAAAATTATCTAATTCATCACTGAATTTTGCAAAAAGTTTCCACGAGGTCACTGAACTTTAAAAAAATCACCTAATTCATCACTCCCGATAAACCTTTTGCAAAGTTCAATGACCCTGTGAAATTTTTTTGCAAAGTTCAGTGATAAATGTAGTGATTTTTAAGTTCAGCGACCCTGTGAAAACCCTTTGCAAAATTCAATGATGAATTGAGTGATTTTTAAAGTTCACTGACCCCGTTGAAACTTTTTGTAAAGTTCAATGACCATTTAGGTAATTCACTCAAATAACGAGTATAGAGTTTAAGAACATGATTTCGACAAAGCTATTTCTAAAAAACTTCCAAAACTTGGGGAAGGAAAGCAGACACAAATGTTCAAGGTATAAGCTATACATACAAATGTATGCCTTACACGGAAGGTTTAATTTTTTTATTTATTCAATTTCCTTTCAAGAGAAAGAATGACATAATTCACATTAAATAAAAATTGAATTCCTTCCTACCAAGTTGAACAACTTCAAAGAATGAATTTTTAGTGTCATGAAACTTCGTAGAAGAGAAGAATTAAAACAAAAACAGGAAAGAAAAACTAGATTTGAAGCCATGACCATAACAAGTTACAACAATCTTACCTGCATCCAATTCTGGTGGTATTCAATGGCAGATCAAAATTCTACACAGAATTCTTGTCCAAAGTGGTTTTATATTCATCTCTTATTTCATCATCAACAGTATTCAGAATTGGTTGAGTTTATCCGCACGAAAATGATTATCCTAATACCGTTTATGAACATGGGCAAAGCCGCAAATTCATATCCGTGACTGGATTCAGTATTGATTGAGTTATCTAAATGGAGATAATGATATCTTAAGAATTCTTATGAACATAGGGAATAATCCAAAATTATTTATCACGCTTCAAGGAACTAAATCAACTGCAAATATTTTTTAGTCAATAACTTCTCAAACATAGTTTTGCAGAATTGGCAAGCAAGGAAAAAAATCAATTATAAAAGCAAATTCCACTCTATTGAAAATGAAACTCTTAAAATCATCAAATTCATATTTACAACTGCCATTTGTAATTTATCAAGGAACTAAACTTCTGGAACCAATTCTTTCAGATGAGTATGAAGCATCGCGAAAGAGAAAAGGTTACACAAAGGCTAAATCTGGTCACTCTTCCTTCACCTCTACAAGTTACTGCAGATAATACCTTCAAATGCCATCGAAAAATTTGGAAGTGAAGCACAGTCTATCCTTTATTGCATCTATCCCTGCATACAGCATAGTGATTCTCGATAAGAAAAATCAATCAAACTAACTCAACAATTATGTATTCGAACCGATTTGCATTATTCAAGACCGACCTTTAGATAAGTTTCAGATGGTGTATGAATCAGGAGTTATTGATGTCAACCACAATCCAGGAAACAGACTCTGCAAATAAAATTAGGTAAGTGAACTGATTAATTCAATAAAAAGGAAAGGAAAATTTTGCAACTGGAACAGTTTTAACAAATCAGAGATTATATTTTCTCTTACATCGAGATGTTTCTGGATGTGTCTTTCTCTCTTCTTAGGCCTCCTCGTCGGCTTTGATCCAGTCAAAATGAAAACATCCTCCTCGATCTCCTCTTTTGAGATTGCGATCCAAATGCTCAGCTTCCTCTTCTCCTTCTTTTGACCACCACCACCATTTGCTTCATTCTCTCCCAATCTATTACTTGAATTCCTTAACGGTGAATGAGTTTTCTTATCTTGCATTGATGACCCGTTAATCTTTCCGTTCAATCCATTAAGAGACTTGCAGATTGGTTTTCGTGGTCTCAAATTCCATGTCTTGGGTTCTCCTTCATTATTATTTATTTTACCCTCCTCATCATTAACATCACGATCATCGTCAAGATTATTGTTGATCTTTTGTGGTTCTTCTTTCTGATTTTCCTCCGATTCATTTTCGCGCAAGATTCTCGATCTCTTTGCACTTGCATCAGCTTCTTCTACCTTCCGTTTTTTCTCTGACTTTTGAATAGCTTGATCAAGATTAGTCATGTAAAGCCCGTTTCTATTATTTTCAGTTGCCGAATCCCCAACATGATTCCTGTGGTACTCAATCAAAACACTTTTATTCGTCCTGGAAACCTCGGATTCGACGGCTAAATTGTGTTTCGGAGATTGTTTCACCGAGTCCCCAGACATCGGAGACTGCTTCACCGAATTGCGAAGAGGAGATTCACCGCGCAAAGGAGAGTGCTTCATTAAATCATCACAAACTGATGACGATTCGCCCAACGAAGCCTGTTGCGACTGCACCAGCATAACCGAAGCAGACTTGCCCAGAGGAGACTGGTGCGGTGGCTCTCGAAGCGGAGAACCGGAAGATGGATGAGATTCGCAAGAATGAGACTTGATGGAGCGGCGGCGGCGGTGGCCGTTGGAGTGGTTGTGGTTATCCTTGTTCCATTTCAAGCGCGGCAAGGCGAAGTTGTGCAGCGCCGGAGACTTGGCCGGAGCCAGAGAAGCCATAAAAAATCCAAACGAAATTCCGATCGCCGTTGACAATAGGTATAGATTATCAAATATATATTTAATTATTTACGCAGAGAGAGGTGGCTTGAAGCGAAGAATAAAATGGCGTAATATATACTTCAGTCTATGAAGAAGGTGGGTATTTACGTGACTCTTGACTTTACCCCTTTTGCTGAATTTATAGGTATAAGAAATTATTATTTTTTATTTTAATTTTTTGCTAAAACGTCCAATGTGTTTAATGAAACAAGAGTAATGCTATTCATAATCGTTCACTGTAATAATCGTCATATATGGCATCCTACGTGACGGTTAGTAATTTGATATATACCATACATTATATTTCAAATCACTAACCGTCACTCGTATGTCATGTAGGACAACTGCGATAGTGAGTAATTACAAATAACATTATTAATCAAATAAACATATATAGGGAATTGTTCACGGTGTCAGCACCTGTATAGTGTCGGTTTTTACGTTGTTTTGAGTGAAATTCTACCATGTGTCTACGTGTAAAAAAATTCTGTGAAATCTGTCTGTACGTGTAGTATGGTTCAAACATATATTCCTTTTTTTTCCTTTTTGTAAAAAAAAAAAAATGAAGAAAATAACAACAAACTTAGCAACTATGGCTCTCTCTCAATATTTTTGTATATATTCACCCCCATTAGTTTTACTTTAAATTACTTATTAATTAATTTAAATTTTTTGAAGAGTGATTTTATAAAAAATAACCTTTTTTTTTTTAATTGGTCATCAAATTTAACGACTGAAAATTTTATTCTAAAATCAGATTTGTTCTATTCTGCTGTCCATTTTTTCAATCAATTACATTACTTTAATAACATTGTCGTATATCAAATAAACTCCCTCTTTGGTGAAAATTAAAATTAAGATTTTAATTTATGTGAAAGCCAACAATTAATTTTAACAGCACATTTCATAGGATTAATAATTTTTCAACCATATATTTCATCAAATTTTATTAAAACTTACGAAAAATTTGAGTTTAATCCTTACCAAACATGGACAAAATATTTTCAAATAAGTAAAGCCAAACTGCTTCAGAAAATTCATTCATTACGCCCATTTCCTATTTCCATTTCCATGCCTCAGATAAGTAGATAAAACACCATTATCTATTACGATATGTTAGTGTCTCTGTTGCCCTTGGCCCTTATGTTTTCTGATTAAATTGAGTCAAATTATTGCTTGTTTTAGTGAAAAAACTACATAACTTCTTAGGTAATCTCTCTACAAAACGACTTTCCCAAAAATTTAGAGTGTAGTTGGTTTAGTTTTCCACTTTCCATTTTCAGATTTAAAATGATTTTTAGTTTTTCTCTAAAACGGCGCGTTTTGAGTGTTTTCCACGTTTTGAGAATTTATAACTGAAAACACTCAAAATGACAAAAAATTGTTTGTGTTTTCAATTATAAATTTTAACTCGTTTTCGAAAAACGATGGACCAAACTCGTTTTTTGCGTTTTCGAAAACGAAAAACGAAAAATGGCCCTAAAACGCCAAACCAACCGTAGCCTTAATAGCTGAGATACTCTACTCAACATATGAACTTTTTGTCATTATGATCGACTATTAAAAACATGTCAAGTCAAACTCTCCACTTGCCCCCAATGGTCGTCGCAGATATTAACATCATCGATTTTGCTACAAGTACAGAAAAAATTGATAGAATTTGTATACAGAAACACTTGGCAGATTTTCGTTGATTTTTGATATAACAAACACAGAAATTGCACCATACAGATGCTGCCAATTCAACACTTGTATCATTTCTGTCAATAATTCCATGTACCTATGGAATTATTCTTAACATCATACTAAGGCGCGGTATGTGATAACTAGACATATTATATTTAAAATTATTTTTTGTAAATATTAAATTTATTTTTCGCAAAATTCATAATCATATTGAAGTTGCTTTTACTTATCCATTGTAAAGATCTATAAAGGTTGTTATTTTTATTTTTTGAAACGCTATAATAGCTTGTTTGTCTCCCACTATGAAAGAAATTATAGAGTTTTGAATAGTATTTTTCAAAAATATGTGGTTAAATTTTTTTTAAAAAATTATTAGTTTTTATGTAGAATATTTTATTGTGTAAATATGTGGTAGAGAATGTTATTGTAGTAAACAATTTAATTTGTAAAGATTTTTTGAGGAAAAAATATTTTCTGAATAGTAATTTTTTGATAGAATGTATGATTAAAAAGTAAAATACAAATTGAGTTTATATTATAAAATAAATTTTTATTAGAATGTATGATTAAAAATAAGTTTGAGAAAAAATAATAGACAGGGGTTTAATTAACAACTTAGCTTGCTTAGTCTAGTAATTAGGGTTAATTTCACAGACGATTAATGAACTTGCCTAAAAATTACAAAACAATCACTAAATTTACAAACTTATAGAAACGATCACTGAAATTTATAGCGCTTTTACAAACGGTAATTGAAGTTTAGACAATTGTTGGAAGATTATTAAACTGAATGATTTAACCCCAAAAAACTTCATATTTCTTTATTATTCAGTTCAACATATGGTACATAATAGACATAAATTTGTTCTAGTCACATATATTTATTACAGTCGAAAAATAATGAATGATTTTCTCAACTTAAATATAGATTATAGTCCATAATTCTTGTTCCAGGTTAAAAATCCAAGTATTTGTTAATTATAAGTAAATATTAAAAATAACAAACTAAAAAGAAATAAGGTATGCAGTATGACAATCTTTACAACTTTATATTAATCAATGAATTAACGACAACGTCATCATTTAACGTCGTCACGTCACCAATTTATGCTACCAACTTGAACCCGTTTGGCTCCCATTAAACCTCACCAAATTAAATTAAAATTTTCTCTTTCACATTTTCAACCACATAATTTTCAATAAAAGAATATTACACATAAATCGAAAACTTTTCATACTTTTACAATCATCCATTTTTCAAAAAAAAAATAAAATAAATAAAAATACTATTCCCTCATTATAATCAAAATTAATGGGGGCCAAATGGGGGCTTAACGTAGTGGCCGTTAGTGAAAGCACTATAAACTTCAGTAACCGTTTCTTCAAGTTTGTAACTTCAGCAATCGTTTTGTAATTTTTAGGTAAGTTCAGCTACCGTTTCTGCAAGTTTGTAACTTCAGTGACTGTTTTGTAATTTTAAGGTAAGTTTAGTGACCATAGTAATTAAAACCTAATGGATAGGAATATTCAGGATTTTGGGAGGACAAATGCGTCATGTTACACCTGGAAAAACCCTTGATATAGCGCCGCCAGGCGTCATCTCCCGATCAGTTATCTCTCTCTCCCCCTTTCCGCTACCCATGGCTCAACTGGAAACACAAATAAACCCTAATCCTAGCCCGAATCCGAACACTGATACAAGTCTTCTAGTAGCGTCAGAACCATTTCCGGATCATCCGCCGTCTTCGGCTACGGTGACGTCTGATCATCCAAGCGGTTCCACTACTGATGTTAATACTAGGAACAATCTCAAAAGGCCTCGCGAAGAGGATACGGTGGTAGATGATGCGGCGGAGACTTCAACCGATGTTCCGGCACCCAAGCGTCGTGTGAAGGCGACGCACGACGTTATATACCGCATCGTGGTGCCTTCGAGACAGATCGGGAAAGTTATAGGAAGAGTGGGGCATCGTATTCAGAAGATTCGCGAAGATACAAAAGCCGCTATTAAGATCGCCGATGCCATTTCTGTGCGTAAATAGCGTTATCTTGATTGAATTTTGTTTTTCATTGTGTATCGTGATAATCTTTGATAAATTGGATCCAACAGTTACCTGTTCTGGATAGAGAAGTTGATTTTTACCTCTGACCGTGTATTGCTATTTGCTTCCAAGGAAGATAATAATAATAATAATAATAATAATAAAATTGAGGTAATTTGAAATGCGGAGGTAAGGATAGAAGGGGAATTTGTTTAGTCATTAAATTTATGAATTAGGTAAATACTCTTAAGTGGAACTTTGGGAAATTAAAATGTTCTTAATTGTTAACCTTATGTTTCTAAGTGGAGAAAATAATATAAGGATTTAATCTTTTAATGATTTCTTACCATATAAAATAAATGTAGATGAGATGGGAAGGAAGAAACATAGTATGATCGAGCAATTTTAAGAGTAAATTGTAACTGAAAAAGTGAAGTGGAACCTTTGGTGTGAAGCGGAAAGGGCATTTTGAATTTTAAGATCCATGCAGTTGTGGATTAACTAAGTATTTGCATTTCTAGTAATGATAAAGTTTGAAGTAAAACAAGAGAAAAAGGAAGGTATGAAGTAATTATAGTCTCTCAGCTGCAGAGAAGTTTATGTTGGAAGATCATTGCATGTTATTTCAGATGATCCCGTTTGCTAGTTAATTAACCTTAGTATGTAAAAGACATTTTTGAAATATAAGATAAGAGTATGATGTGCGACATTCTTGAGTATTGTTTGGCTGAGTAGTATTCTTTAATAGGCTAATGAACTAATGTCAAATTCTGGATTTTATTTGCTTGTTCTGCTCAACATTTTTACTCGACATTTTTTTTGTACTTATCCATATTATGCATTATTTCTACAGTAGATTTTCCTGATGTTTGTTCAATTATCTGATATTAATATGCGATAGTTCAATTTACTTTGTGTTTTACAGCGACATGAAGAGCGAGTGATCATTATAAGTTCTAAAGACAGTGACAATGTATTCTCTGATGCAGAAAATGCCCTTCATCAAATTGTTAGTTTGATCCTCAAGGTAATGTGGTATACAGGACAGACCTTTTCTCTATTGTTAAATGCGTGCTTAGTTGGGGGGAACCTAGTTGACTAACCTTAATTGAAAGGCCAACCAGTGTGTTTTACTTGTTAAGTTGAGAAATGACTATTCTATTTTAGGAGACAAAGACACGCCTAATTATATATGAATCAATTTTTTTATTTTCTTAAAGGGAAATATCAATCAATTGGGACAGAGTAAATTCATCTAGACTTTATTATTCTTGAAAGGATGCAATTTTCCCTTCTTAGCCAGTAAAAGAATTTAAAATTTGTCATTATATCCCTAAGGGCTAAAAGCAATCGCCCTTGTTATATTTTGAAATTAGGGCACCTAACTTTCAATATATGAATATTTTAGATGCTTTACTGTATAATTATAAAAGAGGGTTTTAAGAATATTATTTTAATTAACATGTCAGTAGCATGTCATGTCGGTTTTTTAATGAAAATTGTGTGTTGGCGTTTATGATTCATAGCGTTTCTTTAAGAGATACTTGTGGATATGCTGGAAAAAAAAAAAATCATTTAAGAACACGTGTATCTAGAAATGATGTTGCCTCACTGAGTTTAGCTGGCTATTCGTCTACCAGAATATTACTGGATTAGTGACAACAAACCAAGGAAGATAAACATGAATTGCAGAAAGAAATGGTGCGAGACTCAACTGACTCTTTAATCAGAGGAGATTTTGGAACTTTTTTGGTGCTTATCACTTGTGAGTATGAAGCATGAGTACAAGTGCATCATTAGATCAGCTCTCTGTCTCAGTCATGCTGTCCATCGATCTGAATAAAGATAGCATTCATGAACACCTTTTCTTTTACCCTTTTCTTCTGTTTAGAGATCACATTTCAGAGTAGTTGTTTGGACATGAGTCTTGCATGGTTAAATGTGGGAACATGGAATTGTTTATCAATTTGGGCTGATACAGTATATGCTTACCTAATCTATAGGACGACGAGGGAAATGTGGAGGCTGTGAAAGTTGGTGCTGGACACGTGGCAGCTAATACAGTAAGGCTCTTGATTGCTGGTACTCAAGCAGGTGGCTTAATTGGTGTTTCTGGTCAAAATATCGAGAACTTGAGGAATTCTTCTGGAGCAACCATTACAGTCCTTTCTCCAAATCAGTTACCCCCCTGTGCCTCTGCTCACGAGTCAGATCGAGTGGTCCAGGTGAGATCCTAGTTGTTCTCATTGCAAAACAATATTTGGCACATCATATGTTAGTAGTTCAAAAGTTTAATAGTGCATCCGTGCCCTTATAAATGATTGTTATCGATGCATAAGATAATGCATCGATAACGACCTGTATAAACTTTAAGATAGAAAAGAATTATATCAATCACTGGTTTAAATGGCCAGATGTATGTGAAAAAGGAAAGGAACCAGAGATGCACATAGTTTTTTGTGGATTACCTGGTACATTTTGGGGTCATTCTCTTTTCTGATCCCATCTTCTTACACTTTGCCCATCCTTCTAACGTGCTCTACGAACTGCAATACATACCTTACCTTCCACAACTGTTCCTCGAAGTTATGTGTAGTCATGTGTTCACTTGGATTCAGGGATGATAATCTACTGGGATTACGTTATTTTGTGCCTTTCTTTGGGGAAAATTTCCAGGCAACGAAATAAAACTTCACTTTTGGGGATAGAGAGACTTGGAACTTGGGATACTCTTTGTCTTTTAGAGTTCAGGTTGCATGACTTGATCTGCTAGTGCTAGTTTGAAACAGAAAGACTTATCTGCTCAACATTTTGAATATTAACTATATCCAAACTGTATCCAAGTAACTTCTGTGTACGAGTGAGAAATGGTTTTAATTGAATGTGGAAAAGTTAGAAACATTTTCTCTTGAGCAAGATATTTTTCTTGATTTAATCTTTGTTTTTGCTTATTCTTTTTTGATCTGATGTTTAAAGATGTGTGCTCTTTTTTTCCCAGGTTGCAGGAGACATTCCTTCAGTTTTGAGGGCTGTGGTGGAAATTGGATGCCAGCTGAGGTGGTAGATTTTGATTAGATAAATTTATAATGTTACTTCTGGTTAAAATCTTTGTTTCTCGATTCTCACTTTGTCTGCAAATTATAGGGACAACCCACCTAAACAAGTAATCTCTATCAGCCCATCTTATAATCCTAAGCCTGGCTTTCCTCGGCCTGCTCAACACTATGTGGATCCTACTTCAGGTTATTACATCATTACCATACCATTTATGTGATTTTTGATTGCTGCAATGTGCTGTTGCGTGTAATCTTAATATATTTCTCATAACGACATCATCTTTAGGACAACCAATCTTGCAGCTGAATACGTAAATCTGGATCTGATGGTTCCTGAAAATCTGGTTGGTGGTTTGATTGGAAGATTTGGTGCAAACATTTCTAGGATCAGGAATGAGTCTGGAGCAACTATCAAGGTTTGTTGAATATTGTTCAAACCTTATTGTTAGCTTTACGGTAGCTGGATCTCACGTTTTTAAATATCAAGTTTCTTTATGAGCATCAGGCGCGACGTGAATGGAGAGTGGTTGGATTGGTAAAGGCTTGAGGCCTTCATTTTCTTGAATGAAGAGATTGAGAAGGTTATGGGAAGATAGTTGAGAGGGCTGGATGTTCATTGTACTTCCCTAAGAAATTTAGGATTTCTGCATTCACACATGCAAAATATTATTCATTATTGAAGAAGTTATTTGATAATAAGTAATGACAATGTTAAAAATGCATGCTTGGTAGTTTAGTGATGCCGTTTTGTCCATTGTTGCATTTGGACCTGCATAGGAAGCTAGTAATTGTAAAAAATGCATGCTTGGTAGTTAGTGATGGCGTTTTGTCCAATGTTGCATTTGGACCTGCATAGGAAGCTAGTAAGTACAACTACTACAAAAATTCCAAGTAGCCTCGTTACAGTATTATATGGAAAGTGAATACCATACTGGTCTATCAGACTTGATAGGTTCAAAATCTACTGTGTCACAGTTTGGGGCCTTTGGGATAAAAATTAAAATCAAATATTCCCTCAGTGATTCTAGACATTTCATTGTATTGGTTTCTTAGATATATCTTACTGTTGAGTCCACTCACTCTTTCACATTTCTTTTGTAGGTATATGGTGGGAGAGGTGAACAATCACAAAGGCAAATCCATTTAGGTGGTAGTGCTCAGCAGGTGAAGCAGCTGTCTGTTTTTCTTTTATTATTATTGGATAGGAATGCTAACAGCTATCTATCCTTATATGGCCTCACCACAAGCAACTGTGCCATGGCCGTTGTGGGGAAATAAATGGAAATAGTTGTCTTCAGCTAACAAGTAGGTGTTTGTGGAGTTTATTTTATTAATTGGGTCCCATACAATTTTTAAAAAGACTCAATTGGGGAACCAAGGGTGAGCATCTAGGAATTTTGAGTTGTAATCTTATAAGCAAACCGATAAAATACTTCAAAAGAATTTTAAAATATTAAAATATGCTCATAATAGACCATAAATCACGTTGAAAGTTCATGATAAAACATATTTACAAAAGTTAAAAGTCTAAATTGCAAGCAAACAAAACACAGATTGATAGTAACAAATAATAAATTCTCAAATAGTGATCACACAACAAATTGTTATCTACTGCTAGTTGTCGAAGCAATCTAGTGTCAAATGCAATGTTCTAAAAGGCGTAATGTGTGGCGATCGTGGAGGTTAAGATATGGGCTAGGAGAATTTAGGTGTGGCATAGGCGTAAAAATGCGTTTTCTTATTTTAATCAATCAAAAAATTATTTAATAATTAAAAATAATACCTATCTAACATCTAAAATAGATTCATAGGAACTTTATACATCTTTTCAAAAGTTTTTAACTTAAAAAAAATTATTAAAAAAAAAGTTAAAATTAAAAATGAAGAAGATAATAATCACCCTTAGGTGCACATTAGTGGTCAATGGTTGAATAAGGCGCCAAGCCACTTGGCATTTTCGCTGTGCATCGTGCCTAGGCATCTCCTTGGCGCCGCCTATGCACGCTTTTTAGAACACTGCTCAAATGTCATCATTTTTAATAGAATCAGTGAGAGTAAATATATTCAATTCCTGTATCCTTCTCCTCACTACTATTAGTTTCTTCTCTTTTTTTGCCATTGTCATTGATGGATCTTCTTCATTCCATATAAAGGCAGGAAAAAAAAAAAAAAAAAGGCATAAGAAACCAGTAAAATGTTTTGTCTCTTTAACAGGTTGCCCTTGCAAAGCAACGGGTCGATGAATATGTATATGCTGAATTGATGCGACAAGCTGGTGGTCAACTGCCACAAGCAGCTAGTCAACTTCAACAAGTTGCCACACAACAGACGATGTGAGTTGCTTAAATTTTTTCCTTCTGATATGTGTTGATTATTTATTTGAACCAAAAAGTTCAGCATTTTATTGCCCGTGCAGGCCTGATATGTCAAATACTCTGTACCAAGGATACGACCATGCTCATGCATTTTATGCGAACAGGTTTATCACCTAAAATCTTAAAACTTGACATGTTTACGTCTTGCTGTGATTGCTTTTGTAATATTATATACTCTATACGACCTTGTTGTCAATAAAAATGAAATTAGTAGTAATTATGTAATTGTTCTAAATGTTTTTTGAAAAAAAAATAAAAAATGAAACGAAGATAATTTTTGGGTTCAAATCAGTGTATTCATTTTGAAAATATCAAACTATAATACAATCTTTAGTATCTACTGTGTTTCTACAGGCAGTTACGAGATGATTTTTGAACGCTAGATTGTTATTAGTCTAAATGGTTGAGAGTATTCATATTTATGGATGGATATTATAATAAATAGTCGTGTTTCGTAGCATTCTTGTCGGATATGTACACGACTGAGTATCAGGATAAATTAAATCATTCTCACTGAATAATGGATACATATTTATTGGGTGGTCATGGGAGCAATAAAATATAGCAAGGCTTCGGTGTGCTTGTACATGGGATGGAGTTACAGTTATTTACTTTGTGATAAATCATAATAATCATCTTTTGATATTTTTGATGAGAGTTGCTGAATTTATATTCTTGGTGTTCATTGTTTATTGAATCGTGCAGTAATTATGAAGCTGGAATGATGACGTCGGTTCCTACACTATATCCGCCAACTGCAACAAACCAAGGACCTCCGTACTATGATCATCAGACTTATAATGAACCACCGTTATAGGTGGGAGGAAAAGCTTCTCTTCCTTTCCTTTTTTTTTAAAAGTTGTGAACGTTCTGAAGTATGGTTACTTTGACCTTTTGTTTATTTGAGTTTGTATTGTATCAATACCATTGTTAATAGGAATTTGGAATCATGCTGCAACCAGGAGAGGAGCAAGGATTGTATAATTCTGGGGTCAAATTAAGTGATAATATAAATTATAGTTCCAATATTATAAAAAATTGATATGAAATGTTATGTTGTCTAAAAAAGTACTTCAATAAAACATTAATTTTGTATATCCATCATCAAACAATGTTGCATAGTTTCTACTTAAATGACTGCACAAGGATTGAAAAAGAATCTATATCCCAAAAAGCTAGAGTTATCGCACTTAGCTTGAGCTTCATTTTTTTCAATATTCATTTTTAATCACATTTTTTCATAAAATAATTTTACATGTAAATCATTTTTTTTCCTTTCTATTTGTTAACTATAAATTCATCAAAAAAGTCATTATTTCAAAATCTATTTTTTCCTTAAGATGTGGCTCAAACAAGTAATTTTTCAGCAAAAGTCAGTGGGCTTTGCTATCTGCTTTGTTATCTGTCAAATAACTCAAATAATTGGCTGATCGTTTTGTTTCAATTGTTTATGGCAAAAAATAAAAAATAAAAAATAAAAAAATTGCATTTTAAGCAAACACAGAATTGCAAGACTGAAAACCCCAAAAACACAATTATTTTCTGACCTTTGATTTAGCAAAAAAATAAAAATAAAAATGAAAAGGTAAACTCACCGTCATTGAAAATTTCTCGATTTCCCATTCTTTCTTCAAGCTTCAAATTACATGTTCTCTTCCCATAGCGTCAAAACATTTTCTCTTTTCTTGTTTTATTGTTTACGCGGTATTTAGAATGGGCAAAAAGAAAAGAGGACAATAGAAGTCTTGAAAGGTGGAGAGTTGAAGTGCGAAGAAGTTGTGGTACAGGTACTGAAAATTTTTATCATTGCCAAAATACTATAATATCGTTTGGTTCTAACAGTTTGAAGTACAAAATTTCAAGAATAACGTCACCTGTGCATAATGAAATTTTATAATGGTTTACATACAGATGATGTGTCAAAAAGAGGGTGGGTAATTTTTATTTTTATTTTTTATTTGGTGAAACAATTTTGACTTAATTATATATCACTACATTATGTGTATGCTGTTAATCATAAAAATCAAATCAATAAATTCTACTCATCTATCTATAATTTTTTCTTCCTGAACTCACTAATTTGGATACTCAAACAGGAGCAAGAATATAAATAGCTATTTGAGAATGAGATATTTGAATTACAGGCCTTATTCTTGAAATGAGGGGGTGTTAATAGATTTTCCTTTAAGTTTTGGGCCAATTTAGTTGTTTAGATGAATGATAGATAGCGGCTTCTCGATAACAAATTTTGTTACAAATACATCGCTTTTCATGCATCTTAACAGCACGTGACTAGCCTGGACGAAAAGAGGGCTCGCGTAATATTATGAGGACCCTTCATGCTTTCTTTCCCTTTATATATGGTTACATACTTTGCGAAGAGTGCAATAGGGTTCGCAGAGAATTCTAGAACTTTTTTTCCTTTTTTTTTTTTTTTTATTTTTTTCGACGAACTTATTGTTGCTTATATACTTTTCTTTGCTAGTGGTGGGTGACGTTGGTTTGTTTTGAGGGGACATGCTATGATTACTACAGTTATTTGTGTGTACTGTAATGCCTTTCAGCGTGTTTCGATGCTGATGGCTTGTAACGTATTTAATGTGCATGTCAGATACGTTTAATCAAGTCAAGTTTTTTTAATTTCTTAATCATGTGCCTCTTAACATTCAATGGTTGCGATTGCTAGAGTAATTTGGTTGGTTGTGATTCGTCTAAACACGCTATCTAATGGTTTACAATTATTTTTGAAACCTATTCTTTCTTACTTCTTTTCCTATTCATCTTTCTCAGAGTCTTTATACCTTTCCTTTACCATTATATCTTTCTAGAGTGATTCTCAAAATATTTTCAGGAATCCGAGATTGAAGGTTCTCGACTCAGGGATTCATATACTGATGCGCCTTCTTCTTCATGGTCTGGGTCTATCCCAAAACTTCATGGTCAGGGTGGTAATTCCCAATGTAGGGCTGATGAGGCTCACGAAACTTTGACTACTAGCAGAAGAGAGACTTTCGAAACCTCAAAGGTATTTCCAAATATTACTAAGAAAGATTTTGGTGAAATTTGGAAGCGCTTTGATGTCCCTGATGATGTGGAATAGATTTGTCTTAGGCAGTCTCAAATTGAGAATTGTCCTTCCTATAATTTTATAGCTATTCATACGTGTTCGATGGATATAGGGCTTTGACTTTCTTTTCACCCTTGTTTCGCATTATGTTGTCATTCTTTAATAGTGTCTCCACCCAACTTACTATAAATGCACGGAGCCATATGGTTGGGTCGTTTTTATTATGTAACATTGCAGGTATAGGGGAAAATTTTTTCCAGATGTTTTTCTTTCTATATATAATATGGTAAAAGTGGTGATATTACACAACCACGGTATTATTATTTTAATCATCACTCTCTCAAAACATATCCAAAACTCTGTTGGAGACGACTTATAAAAAGGGTTATGTAAGGGTTGATTTTTGATATATTTGTTTGACCAGTTTTAAACCGCAAGAGCGTGATCAAAACACAATTTATATGAATGAAAATTTGGACAGAGTTTCGGTATAAAGATTACGCAAAACAAGGATTAAGAAGGAGTAGAAATAGAGAATAATCCAAGGCGAGATATTATCTCTTTCCTTAAGACAAATTGCCCCGCTACTGTGCTCACGGTGAATGACACTTGTCTCCCCAAATACAATGGATTCACAACTTGTGGTAGCAGCACTCCAAATCACAAGAAACTAACGAACTTTTGACAGAATTTTCCCTCTATAAATGAAATGTATGAAATGCTATAGAATTAGAAAGAGGAGAATTGCAAGAGGAGAATGAATGCTCAATGCAATTGGCATGTCCAAAACCATGTCTATAGGATTCTATTTATAGATGTAGAAAGGGTGCAAATGAAGTAATGTGAGCCAAAACAAGCATCATTTCAAAAAAGTTGCAACACTTGGTCAAAACTTGCACCTTTCGAAAAGTTGCAACACTTCATTTCTTCCAACTTTGATCCACAATTTCTCATTCATCCGAAATTGGTTTCGAGATTTCAAATATACCACGACGATCTACTCGACGAGTAAAATAAGTTGGTCTATTTACTTTTGTAATTTGACCATCGGATCAAGTCCGAATATTTGGTCGAATTTGACATGTAGTCACACCTTTTCATTTTCCATTTTTACACACTTTTTCATTTAATATTTGAACCAATTCCTACAATCCCCCACATGAATGGAAATTCAAGTACGCATATGCAAATGCGATGATATGATGCAATGTAGAGAGGGTGTGGAAAAATACTGCATCAGGGATGGTGGCTTCTGGCCTTGAACCTCCCTTAGTGAAATACTATCGGACTTACTCGGCTAATTGGTGAACCATAGGTCTTCAACCACTCAGCCTTTGGTGTAAATCAAGACAACAGTACTCACACAAATATCTTCCATATTCTGTACTTAGTTCTCATGACTTGGTTCATTTTGGCCCTGAACCCTTCTTGGTTTCATAAGTGTTTAAAGAATTCAAACCTTAAACAATTCTTATTGAAGCAGCCCCACTTCACACTTACATCGATGACCTCCTATTAAAAGTATTCTGCCCTACTTCACTTGACTTAATCAAGATATAGGAATCATTAAAAGATAATCTTAGCCTTTATTTACTCTGCAGAAAGCACTTTAGTATCATGGGAATGAGTTAGGAATTCTAATTTCCTAAGTGCTTCATGGAATTTTCACAACTTAGTTGTCCCTTTGAACCAAGATCTTAGGATCTTCAGTCAACAAGGTAGGGTTACCATTACAAAAACTCTTATGTAGTAGGCTTTAATCACATTCCTCTCGATAGGCAACGCATTTGATCTCTAGACAAACTTTTCGTCAGTGGATCCACAATATTCTCCTTTGATTTTATATAATCTATGGAGATAACGCTATTTGAGATCAGTTGCTTAATGGTGTTGTGTCTATGACGAATATGTTTAGACTTACCATTATACATGCTGCTTCGAGCCCTTCCAATTGCTGATGACTATCACAATGTATACTTATCGCATGTACTGGCTTGGGCCAACATGAAATATCTTCTAAGAAATTTCGAAGCCATTCTACTTCTTCTCCAGCTTTGTCCAAAGCAATAAACTCAGATTCCATCGTTGATCGAGCTATGCACGTTTGTTTTGTTGATTTCCATGATACAACAGCTCCACCAATGGTGAATACATAACACTAGTGGACTTGGAATCCTTCATATCGGATATCCAATTTGCATCACAATATCCTTCTAGTATCACAAGATATTTTGTGAAGTGTAATCCATAGGTTAAGGTATACTTCAAGTACCTTAAAACTCTCGTCAAAGCCTTCCAATGATCACGGTTTGAATTACTTGTAAATCTACTAAGTTTATTCACCGCAAAAGCAATATCCGGTCGAGTGCAGTTTGTAATGTAGATAAGACTGCCAATTATTTGTGAATACCTTAGTTGTGATATGCTTTCTCCCGTATTCTTGACTAAGTGCATACTCGGATCAAGAGGAGTTCTCGCAGGACTTTCCTCAAACACGTCAAACCTCTTAAGTACTTTTTTTATGTAGTGAGATTGTGAAAGTACAATTTCATCCTGCGTTCTAGAGATTTTAATCCCTAAGATTACATCTGTCACACCCATATCTTTCATATCGAAATACTTTGTTAGCATCTTTTTTATGTTAAGTAACATTTCGTAACTATTACCCATTATTAACATGTCGTCCACATATAGACAAACAATTACATAGGCCTACGGTGTATGTTTAATAAATACACATTTGTCACATTCGTTGATCTTGAATCCATTTGACAACATTGTTTTGTCAAATTTTTGGTGCCATTGTTTAGGAGCATGTTTTAATCCATACAAGGATTTAACAAGTTTACACACTTCGTGTTTTTGGTTAGGAGAAACGAACCCTTCAGGTTGCTCCATGTAAATCTCCTCTTCTAACTCACCGTTTAGGAATGCTGTTTTTACATCCATTTAATGAATCTCAAGATTGTGTATTGTCGCAATTGCAATTAACAACCTTATCGACGTGATTCTAGTCATGGTGAGTAGGTATCAAAGAAATCAAGTCCTTCCTTTTGCTTATATCCTTTAGCAACCAATCTAGCCTTATATTTATCAATGGATCCGTCAGTTTTCAATTTCTTTTTGAATATCCATTTGCATTCTAAAGGCTTGTTACCGGGAGGTAAATCAACCAACTCCCATGTATGATTTTGTATTATAGAATCTATCTCATTATTAATAGTTTTTTCCAATGCGGTGCTTCCGGTGTAGACGTTGCTTTATCTAAAGTCTTTGGATCATCCTCTACCATATAGGTTAGAAATTTTGGGCCAAATGTCTTGGAAGTCCTAGCCCTTTTACTACGCATTGGTTCTTCCTCATTTGAAGTTCCATTGATAGTTTTATATGTTCTCTTGTTTGAACTCGTATTTTCCTTATCTTTATAAGGAAGAATATTTTTAAAGAATGTCGCATTCCTTGATTCAATTATGGTCCCTTCGTGTACGTCTTGTATTTCGGATTTGTGTGCAAGAAACCGATATGCACTACTATTATTGGCGTATCCAATAAATATGCAATCTATCGTTTATGACCGATTTTCACTTGTTTAGGTTTAGGTACCTCAACCTTAGCCAAACACCCCCACACTTTCAAGTATTGGTAGGATGAAGGATAGCCTTTCCATAGTTCATATGGTATCTCTTCCATTTTCTTAAGATGTATTTTATTAAGAAGACTATTTGCCATTAAAATAGCATCCCCCACATGTTCTGTGGTAAACCCGAACTTATAACATGGCATTCATCATTTCTTTAAGTGTTCGATTTTTGCGTTATGTAACACCATTTGATTGAGGAGAGTAAGGTACCGTTGTTTGATGAACAATTCTATGTTCAGAACAAAAGTCTTTAAACGGTGCCCCGTATTCACCTCCTCTGTCACTACGAATATTTTTTATTCATTTTTCAAGTTGTGTTTCAACTTCAGCCTTATAGGTCTTGAATGCATCTAAGGCATTGTCTTTACTTCTCAAAAGAAAGACATAGCAAAACTTTGTACAATCATCAATAAATGTCACAAAGTATTTCTTACCACCTCGAATTTGTACAAATTTTAGATCGCATATATCGCTATAAATCAATTCAAGAGGGGTTGTGTTCCTTTGTATTGAATGGAATGGTGTTTTAGCCAATTTTGATACAACATATATTTCACATTTATGATTAGGATTGATTTTATGCACCGAAATTAAACATTGATTCATTAGTTTGCACAACGATTTATAATTCACATGTCCTAATCGACTATGCCACAATCATGAAAGTTCAAGCAAGTAAACGAAATTTATAGTTTTATTCATAACGATTTGCTTCGGTACAATTGTAAGAACGTTCAACTTGAACATTCCATCACACATGTATCATTTCCCTACATACATCTCATTTTCAGACAACACAAATTTATCGGATACAAATACAAGTTTAAAATCATTAAGTAGAGACCCGGACACTAAATTCTTTCTTATATCCAGCACATATAGGACATTTTTGAGGACGAGTTCTTTCCCGGATGTCATCTTCAAAGTGACTTTGCCTTGTCCTTCAACTTTGGAACTTGCAGAATTTTCCATGTATAGTTGTTCCCCATTCAATTCTTGATAGTTGGAGAACATCCCCTTGTCCGCACACACATGGCCGGTAGCGCCGGTGTCAATCCACCATTCTCTAATATTTCCAATCATGTTGCATTCGGACACTACTACGGATAAACTCATTTCTTGCAGTCCATCGGATAGAGTATTATTTGCAACCATGTGGGCTTGAGCATTCTTCTTTGGCTTTCGACATTCACTTGAACGATGTCCAGCATTGCCACAGTTGTGACAATGCCCTTTGAAATTCTTAGCCTTCTTGGAATTGTCTCTTCGCGGTGCATAATTAGGAGCCTTTCGTTTCTTGTTTGTTGCTTTTGATTCCATTTCAACAAAATTTGCACCATCTTGATCAACCGGCCTCTGTTCGATTTTTCGATTGTCCTCTTCAATCTTCAAGCGCACAATCAATTCTTCTAAATTCATTTCCTTGCGTTTGTACTTGAGGTAATTTTTGAAATCTCTCCACATAGGGGGAGTTTCTCAATAATGGTAGTCACTTGGAATGATTCACTCAATTCCATTTTCTCGGCATGGATGTTGTGTAACAAGACTTGAATCTCTTGCACTTGACTAATTACAGTTTTGGAATCTACCATCTTGTAGTCCAAAAATTTGCCAATAATGAACTTCTTTGTTCCGGCATCCTCAATCTTGAACTTTGTCTCCAAAGAATCCCATAATTTCTTGGCTGATTCCTTTGAACTATACACCCCATATAGTATATTATCCAATGCGTTTAGGATATAGTTCTTGCATAGGAAGTCCGAGTGTTTCCATGCATCCAAAGCAATAATCGATTCACAATTATTTTCCCCTTCTTGTACAGTCGGTGCAGTTTCCTTTAGAAATTTAGCCAAATTAAGAGTGGTGAGATAAAACAACATCTTTTGTTGCCACCTCTTGAAATCTACTCCTGCAAATTTTTTCGACTTTTCCCATGTGGGATAGTAAAATTATTCAATAGTATAGCCATGGGTGGTACCACATTATTGGAACCATTTTGACTTGACGAAGTCCCGATGGTAGTCATTTCTGTTACACAAACAAAAGTTCAACAAAATGATGATAATATTGGTGGAGGAATAGTACACAACGCACTATTCAAACAAAGTAATATTTATCCACAACCAACCACAAAGACACACAAATTTGTCTTAAGATTGTTGGAGACGACTTATAAAAAGGGTTATGTAAGGGTTAGTTTTTGATATATTTGTTTGACCAGTTTTAACCCGCAAGAATATGATCAAAACACAATTTATATGAATGAAAATCTGGACAGAGTTTCGGTATAAAGATTACGCAAAACAATGATTAAGAAGGAGTAGAAATAGAGAATACTCTAAGGTGAGACGTTATTTCTTTCCTTCAGACAAATTGCCTCGCTACGGTGCTCACGGTGAATGACACTTGTCTCCCAAGATATAATAGAGTTACAACTTGTGGTAGCAGCACTTCAAACGACAAGAAATCGATGAACTTTTGACAGAATTTCCTCTCTACAGAAGAAATGTATGAAATACTATATAATTAGAAAGAAGAGAATTGCAAGAGGGGAATGAATGCACAATGCAATTGGTATGTCCATAGGATTCTATTTATATATGTAGAAAGGGTGCAAATGAAATAGTGCGGGCCAAAACATGCATCATTTAAAAAAAGTTGCAACACTTGGCCAAAACTTGCACCTTTCGAAAATTTGCAACACTTCATTTCTTCCAAATGTGGTCCACAATTTCTCATTCATCCGGAATTGGTTTTGAGATTCCAAATACACCACGACGATCTACTCGACGAGTTGAATAAGTTGGTCTATTTACTTTTGTAATTTGACTATCAGATCAAGTCCGAATATTTGATCGAAGTTGACACGTAGTCACACCTTTTCATTTTCCAATTTTTACACACCTTTTCATTTAATATTTAAACCAATTCCTACAAACTCATCACTACACCCAATAAAATACATGATTGGAGGAAAGACATTTTCTTTGCGCGGTAATTAGGGCTATATCCCAATGACCCTCATTCTATAGTAATTATGCCTCGTCTTTATGGCGATTCTAGTGAGTATTCAACCTTTACATGCTTTTCCCCTTTTTTTTATTTAATTACATTCATGCAGAATAAATGTCCCTTCGAGATCAAACCCTTAAAAATCTTCGTACTTTGATAGCACCAATTCTGAATTTGAACTTTGAGGCTTGCAAAGCTGAGACATTACTAAGCTCTTCTAATCCAAAATCTCATGATATCGGCATTTAGATTAGTTTGAGTAAATTAATTATTTCGTTTCTTTGCTTTACTAGACCTTTTTTGTCTTTTTGGAGAATATTCAATTTTTCTGTTTCTTTTGTAGAGCGAATTGACTTGGGTTCCACATCTTTGATGGCCCCTAAGTGCCTAAATTCCATTGTGCCTCCTCCTAAGAAGTATGCTAGCGGGCGATCGACGCTCCTTCCAAGCGACCCCCATTACAGGCTTCTATTGCTAGAGCTTTAAGCTCATCTTCTGTAGAATATGCGTATCTCTCTTCTTTGAGTCCAGTTAGAGATCTTAGAAAAAAGAAAGCTGCAAGTGAGTTTGTACCTATTCTTGATCCCAAAGACTCCTATTTATGCTAGGGTCTAGCCCTGCATTTGAAGTATCTATTTCTAAAGGTTGAACCCTAATCTTGAGGGCCTCCACCGCCCCATCTTTGGAGTATCGTAAGGGAGGTAAATAGCGAGATGTGTCTCAGCAGGTCAGGGAACAAGAGCTTGCCCGTACACTGATGTCCACAAAGAGTTTAATTCATATCTCAAAAATTAAACTTTCACACTGCGACTGCCAGCAAAGTTGAGACTACCTCACTTCTATCCTGTGCATCACTGGGTTATACCCCGAGAGGCTTGAAGTATCTATTTCTTCTTTGCCACGAGGGTGCATTAGATGCGGGAGTTTTGTCAACGTTTCCTCCCTTTGTCTTCTAAACTTACTAATTTGGATGCTCAGATAGAAGTAAGAAGAAATATAATTATTTGAGATGAAGATATTTGAATTGCATGTCTTATTGAAATGAGAGGTTATTTATAGATTTCCCTCCAAACTCTAGAGTGATATAGTTATTTAAGAGTAATGACAGATGACTGCTTCTTGATAATTGATTTCGTTACAAATATCCCATTTTTTGTGTATCTTCATAGCCTATAACTAGGTTGAATGAAAAGAGGGCTCGCATATTATTTTGCGACCACTTCATACTCTTTGCATATGGTTACATACTTTGCAAAGGAGTGAGGTAGGATTTGCACAACGAATTTTTGGAGTTTATAAAAGTAAATTATTATGTACATGTAGTATAATTGAAATTTTAATTATGAAGGACAAAATCGTATAACTAAATTTAGTTTATAGATCAAAATTTTGAAATTAAATGTGGGACAGCTGATCCCACTTTCCCCGTAGTAAATTGGCCATTGGTTGCAACTATATATTGATTCTAGGTTCTCATCGACCATTCATGCAATACTTAACGCTATCTTGAAGCTAGTTCTGTAGAAAAATGAACCTTTATCTTCAAAGAGTTAAAAGGCATTCGGTGCCTATTGTGTAGGCATGACTTGTAAGCCTTTGTTATACGGAAGTACAATTGGGTCATGGACTCGAAGTTGAAAATTACGATTACAACATAGGTTATTCTTCTTTACTAGGGCTACATTGGCCTTGGTAATGTAGCACTACTCTTAGAACATATACAAAATGTTATTTGCATCGCGTTTGTTCCTTAGCTATTCGTACTATTGTAAAATCCCGTTACTTATAGGCCTGTGTATGCAAAAGATTTTATTAAAAAAATGAATCTTACTTATTCACTAGTTGGAATGGTGAAATGAACCGGAGATCAATGATTTAGATAAAAAGTAGTCAATTTTGATAAGAGTAATAAAATGTGTGTACTAGAAAAGTTGATAAAAAATGTGGGTCTCTTAAGTGTCTGTTTGAGCCCCATTATTTTGGAATAGTAAATTGATGGAGAATGTGTGAATAAAAAATAAAGTAAAGTTTTAAATTTGCATGTAATATTATTTTATTGAAAAATGTGTGATTGAAAAAAAGTGAGAGAAAAATGTATTTTAAAAATAATTAGGATTAAACAAGGATTAAATATGTGGTTCAAACTGAATTTGAATAAATTATTTCGCCGGTTCTATAAAGTTAAGACTTTATTTTCATTTTCACACAGATTAAGAAAATATAATCATTTGAATAAAAATTTTATGTGTAAAATATTTTATTATATTAATGTGCGATTAAAAATGGATATGTACAAAAAATTAAAAAAAAGGAATTTAAAAATAATGATTGTCAAATAGTGGACCTTAATTTAGGTCACATATACTTACAGAAAAAATGATACAGATATTTTACAGAATACACACAGTAGTGAAATCCATCCCAATAAAATAGTCACATTGGGTCCACCCTCATGATACTATCTCGTAGAAGATCTATGAAATATTTCCTATACATTGGGCATTTTCCATTTCACAGGTCCCTGCTAGGTGAGAAAGAGGGGCGGGGGCAGGCCCCACATTTTTTTTAAGAACTGTACTACATGTATAGAATAGGCACTTAAAGGGGCTTTACAGACTACACTCAAATGGGGGAGGTCGGCATTTTTCTTTCAATTTTTTATTGTTCATGGGTCCCGCGCGGAATCGATCTTATGAGTTTGTTCTGTAGGAGTTCTTCTGTACATATGATTTTGCTCTTTTTTTGATGCGTGTGCGGCCCGACCCCCAATCAGTGAGGCCAGTGAACCGTACTCGGTTCATTGCAATTTGTTTTTATTTCTTTTTGTAGTGCCTGTCATAAACAAGTGCTGATAGGAAAGTTTTACAGGGTTGGGACCGATTTGACGTGACCAAAAATCAACATAGGAGCTAGCAAGAGATTAGAGAAGAGGGAACCAAATAAGAAAAAGTGAAATTAATAATAAAATAAAAAATGTTTAGTGGACCACAAAAGTAATTATTACATTTTCTGTGTATTCATCGGGAATATATGATTGTAGTCTTCAGGAGCAGTCTTTGTCTCATCATTTCCTAATGACCATTAACTTCTTCCATTATTCTCCTTTGTCTTTTTCGCTTTTGCTTTATCCACCATTATTAAATACGAAATTATTACGCTATCCGTCCCATAATGATTTGATAGTTTTTTTTTTTTTTCAAAATTAAAAATTACTTTTCTTATTAAAAATATAATTATTTTTTTAATTTTTAATATGTCTATATCTAAGTACATTATTATTGATAAATATGAACTATTTTTATTTTAGTCATTATTTAACTAAAGATATATTTAAAAAATTTATTTTTTCATCTCTATTAGTTACTTTTTTTTTCACTTGTGTGAAAATTAAAATAAGCCTATTTTTGTGAAATAGATGAAGTGCCAATTTGCTGTAGGTTAGCAAATCATCTCTTCATCTTGGTCAAAACTTAGATTTAATATAACTATTGACAACCGTTGAAACAATTTGAAGGTCTTAAATAAAATAGTTGAGGGGCCTTTTGACAATAATAATGAAAAAAGTTAATGAAGTTTTGATCCTAAAGAAAATTTCGTTGATGATCGTCGAGGTAATTCTGACATGATTCATTATATGTCGACAATTGAAATAGAATCATCAAGATAAATAATATTGATAATTATCAATGCACCCCCATAAGTTATTATCAATGATCTTTCGATATTCGATCGCTCCAGTTTCAACAAAATTTTATTCTTTTTAATATTTTTATTTTTCTACAAAACTATCCATGAATAAGTTGTCTTTAAATGTTATTCTAATCCATATGGAAAATTTCAATTGCAGTTAAATTTTATTACCTCATTTATTTACGATTTTTTTTTTTTTGGAAAATTAAAGCCTATTTGGCTCCCTTTAAACAAAAATAATTTATTTCTCATACTTGTTTTTAATAACATATTCATACAATAAAATATTTTACACGTAAACCATTTTTTTCAACATCATTTAGCACAACAATGACCATCAAACAAGAGTTAAGGTTATTGAATTATTGAATTACTATTTTATTTATTTATTTCGGTACCTATGACTGTCATTAGCAATATTTATTCTTTTGTATTTATAGCTTTATTTATCAAAATTTCTTCAACAGATTAAATTGATTAACATGCTGCTTTAATTATTATCGATCCAAAAATTTTGTCATGGGAATTCCGTTTATGAAATTATTTAGAATGCAAATTTTCTAAAATACGGGAATTAGAGAATCGATTAATTTGTTAATGTCTTCTTCATGATTAGTTGACACTCATGTGATTTTTACCAACGAAAAATTTAATAACGAATAGTACATGCAAATAATACACAAAAAATAAGTGAGAGAAGTGGAAATGTTAAATCTTCGTCCAGCAAGATTACGATGAAACTATAGAAAGAACTAAATTGCTACCAAATTTCAAATTCAATACAAATTAGTAAATTTATAATTAAAAGAATTTATATTTTGCAATTGGGGTCACAAATGATTGGATGCGGGTGAGAAGGAGACAATATGACACGAAAGGCTTCAGCATGTGAATTCATACCCTTTTTTTCCTCAAACTTTACTGATTTTCATAAATACTTACTCATTTCCCAAAGTAATCCCATGTTTATCTAAACATAAAAAACATAAAGTTACTTTTAATTATTTTTAAAATTAATTCTTAAAAACAAGTGACTTATTTTGAACTTTTAATCACTTAAAATTTACCTTTATGTTAGTTAACTTACAATTAACTTATTGATCTCAGTCAAAGATTCTCACATCATTCTGTAGAATAAAACTACTTGCATATAATACGATAGTAATTTCTCTTTTTCTTGAAATTTGTATTCCTACGAACAAAATAGGATTATCATTATCTCGCTAACCATTAATTTTCATCTCCCCCTCAATAATAGTACCTAAATATTGAAATCAAAATCGTGTCTACAACTACAAGCCTTAAATCATTGTTCCTAGTCAGTATCAGTAGCAATTTTATTTATTTAATATTTTTTAGCTAAAAACTCGATATGTCTAATCTTTTTTCAATTTAACTCATAAATTGATTGGAGCTTTTACCGATTTTTACCTTCATAATTTTAGCACAACATCAACTTAACAATAGGTCTTAACATTTTCTAATAATTTCTTCCGTTAGATTGATTGTCTAATAATTTTTGGTGTGAAATTCCTATGAATGGTTTTGGATTAATTTTAGTTTCCACGTTCGGAAAACGTGGGTGTCACGTGAGGTGCTAGAAAGATAATAAATGAGATATTACGTGGTCAGAGCTTAACACAAGTATCAAAGCAAAACACGTGGGCCACTGCATGTTTAAACATCCTAATCAATCTTAAAAAGGTTGAACCCCAACCTTAAGAGCCTCCACGGATCCTGCTCTGGGCCATCGTTGAGGAGGTAAATCGCAAGATGTGCCTCCCAAGAGCCAGGATGGAGAGCACATGGATAGGCCAAGGCTGTTAACCCATATGGTAACTCCCGCTTGCAACAAAGCCAATTCCACCTTGCGGAGAATCGAATTCTGCACACTGCCGCACTGAGCCCTATCCGCCCTCCCCTTTACCACTGAGAGATATGCCTTGGGGGCAACATCCTAATCAATCTTCATTAGTCCGGTGATTGATTAAGAATTAATCTATGTTGAACGAAGAAAATGATGGAGAGGTTGACACATGTGTATGTGGTAGCAGATGAATGGAAGAAAAAAATTTGATTGTGTAACCTGGGTTTTAAACTATCGAATGATAAGGACGTAGCATGATTCATTAATTAAATTGTGGGTCCCAATACAAAAAACGACAACAGAAGTTAGAAAAACATAGCATGTTTCAAGTTTATCAGTTGCTTAAGTGTGATTGTGAAGAGATCCAATAACCGAATTAGATTATTTTGGGCTGAATTCTATTCTAAGTTTAAACTAAATTTGATTTTCGTCACCACTTCCTAACAATTCATTGGCAAGAAAAATATCACATCATCTTACTTTCGTAGTAATGTAATCTTATGGACATCTTCTTTCATCAGAGGGATCATATACTTCATAAAAATTTACATGATATCCATTATGCTCCGCTACTTTAAGAGTTTACCATCACAGAATCTTATCTCGTTGCCATTTAGTGGGGCTCATGCTTTCTTTTGAATCATTTTAACGTGTTTAATGACTCATACTTTAGAGAAGTACAAGTCATTGAAATTATAACATGATAAAAATAGTGATTGATAACTCGGTAATAATAGTGGATCTTATAAATTATATTTTTAAAATTAATATTTAAGTTTTATCGTTAAATTATAGGAAAATTCTATTGTGAAGAGAGAACGAAAGAGACTCTCAATAGGGCTAGCACCAAATAGATACACGGAGGGACTCTATTATACCCCCTAACTCCTAGGATTAGAAATGGGTCTTGACTTTCTAATCTTTTACGTGATGTACTTATGAGTCCTCAACCTTTAAAAGTGAGACTTTTAGATGCCAAACTATTTAAATATGCAAATTTTGGTCCTCAGAGATTAAACTCGTAATTTTGAAAGTTAAATTTCTACGTGACTTTCAATTGAATTGGAGAAAAATTGTAAGTGTATTTGGTAGTTTTGCCGTCAAAATTCAAATGACGTTTTCATGTAATTTTATTGGTCATATTGACGATTTTAATAATTTGCAAAGTCTAACTTTAAATGAACATATCTTATCTTCAAAGTTCTTGAGTCGTTAGGTTATGCCTACATCTCAGAGGATCTTGTTACATTGTTACATTATGCACTAAAGTGTTTATTAGAGTTAAGCAAATCGAAAACTATTAAGGCCCTGTTTGGCACCCATTTTTATCAAAATGCATTTTTCTCTCTCTTCTTTTCAACCACACATTCTTTATTAAAATAATATTACACGTAAATCAAAAACTTTTTCTTATTTTTCAACCACACATTTCCATCAATTTACTATTCAAAAATTCATTTTCACATAAAAATTCCTGCCAAACACCCTCTAAATTAAAAAATCACTAGTCTGTGAACATAAAATAAAGGGCATGGGCTTTCTACGAAATTAATTAAGGCGCGTGCTTCAACTATAGCTAGGAGCGTAGGAAGGAATGGCCAAGAAGAAGAAGCTATGATGGAATGATTTGTAGAGCAAGTATTCAATGATTGTAGCGACGTGCTGTCGGATTAAGAAGCGACAAGGTGGCACGGTTTTTTGTTCAACGATGGCCCACATGCTGCCACGTGGGCAAACATTGCATGCTCATATACACGTGAACGGTGAAACCATTATGCTCTCCCACGTGACCTCCCTCGCCCCCACGCCCCATCGCCCACCCCACTTTAATTCCTAGATTTTGAGACCTTGCCTTGGCTAGAGGTGAAAAGTGGGACGAGTCGTTCGTCCTCACATGCAAATCGAGTAAGAAAATATTCGTGCAACTTGTTTATCGTTTCGCACGTGAGCGCTCATTTTTTGGCTAAAATAAAATAAAAATATGATAGCTCTCGACCCATTTAACCCCACAACCTTAATTCTTTATGACAAAATTTAACTCTACTAATTTTATAATATTTGAAACTTTAAATCTAAGGTGCTTTCAAATAAAATATTTTAACAAAATGATACAATACCAAATCATATACCCTTTTTGCTTCATTTGAGT